>NC_092821.1:153849458-153901958 GCF_023375885.2 Dermacentor andersoni
TCACACGCATCTACGGGGACACACATGCATTCAACTGGTCGGCGCTTCCTCGTGCCCTTCGACTGTGGAACGCTCTTCCTAATTTCATCGTCTCCGAACCTAATCCCGATAAATTCCACCAGCTCATCAATTCATATTCCAACGCCTAACTTCAATAAAGTGCATGATTATTTTTCCTTCTTTTTCCAGTTATGTGCTCTCTTGTTTATGAGCTCATCATTTCGCCTATTATTCTTGTATTTTTTTAGTATTGTTTAGTATTTGTACTGGAGTGGCTACATTTTTTTTTCATTGTTTATTGAAGGAACTGTATCGTTTGTCTTTTTCTAATATGTACATTGCGGACCCTGTTATTTTGTACAATGCTCTAATACTTGCATAAGATGTGTATACATTTTTCCACTGTCTATTAATAGTGTATGTATATTATGTTTTGTTATATGCCCTATATACTCTTTTAATCCTACTGTGACGCCCCCCTTACCGAATGCCTCATACGAGGCCTGTAAGGACATCTTTAAATAAATAAATAAATAAATAAATAAATAAATAAATAAATAAATAGCAATCTGTGTGTGTGTGTGTGTGTGTGTGTGTGTATTGCGAATTATTATTGAAATAAGTAAAAGAGCTTGGAAAGGCGTCGGTCAGTTATTTTTACATTTAACATACATATTCATATTTATCAGTCCCATATGCTGAACCATGCCAAAAAATAATTTGTCTTTAGGTTAAATATTGCTTGCAAATATATAAAATCTCAAGATGATGCGGGAAGAAAAGGCAATTAGTGTCTGACAGAGGTCCCTGATCCCACCCAGTAACAACAGTACAGCGTACATAAAAAATACACATTTGCTACAAACAAATGTAATAATTAAGGAAAGAATTGTACTTGGTATTTAAATTTATAGCGTAAATGTATCGCTAGTTTAGGTAATATTATTGTCGAAGTTGTATAGAACGAAGTACGATCAACATAAATGACTCGCAATATTCACGATAAAGAAAGACGATAGCTGTGTTATACCTAGGAGAATTACAACCCAATTTCCAGCGAAGCTGCTTCTATCAAAGAGTCGCAATAAATGTGTCAGTTTCTTGTAATTATATCGCATATATTAAAATGTTACTTCGCCAGATCATTTGCCAGACCATTTACCTTCACCTCACCCAACTTTCGCTAGATTTGATATCGGTTGAGTTCACAGTTCTCCCAGGGCAGTGGCATAAATTCTGCTTTGTTCGTAATCCACGTCCATAAAGCTACGGATCACTTGTGTGCCAAATTTATCGCAAATAGCATCATTAATCCCCTGTTTTTGAAGCTTGCCTACATATTGCCCATAACGCGCCTTTTATTTTCGACAAATATAAACAAATTATGATGTCGTTTAGTGCAGCGAGGACATGGCTGCAAGCAAGTAGGAACATCTTATGACGCATGAAAATAAGGAGAAAAAAAAAAACGACGGCTCAGTAACTATTTGCAACGCTTCTAACTTGAATAGGACCGTAAGCATTTTGTCCTACATTGCACTTACCATGACTCCCTTTCCCTTTCAACGAAATATAAACCTGCTGTAACCTACAGCTACGTCGGGACATTGGGAAGCATAGCCCATAGCGGCCATATCACACGCTCTAAACCCGTGAATAAGAATATTTTAGAGTGGCTCTTTTCGATCCAACCATGTTTAATCTTCGCAAGGAGAGTTTCCATGGCGTACCACTAATTTTCACAAAATTAAGTCTTGGTGGGTTTTATACTCCTGCCAGAGCAGCGGGCTCAATTCTACTCCCCTCGTTAGACATGCGCATAACACTCTGGAGTGTTTGCATACGGAATTTATTGCGAAAGCCCCAATTATCTATCTATCTTAAGCTTTACCTACACATCATCCATTACCTTGTCCTTACGATCACCAAACATAAAGAAGCTGACTCTTTTAGTTAAGTAAGGACACCAGGCGCATAAAAAAGAAAAAAAAATAAGTGAGAGAGACCGGAGGCTCAATAATTATTCGTAACGTTCCTAAATAAGCCAGGAAATTGAGAATACGCGACACATTCCACTTAAAATTTTGCCTACTCCTTCGAAGTATGAAATATCTGAAACGCGGAGTTTTCTTGAGGCATTGGAAAGCCTAGGTAATAAGAGCAATGTGATACTTACGAAATTCTTACATTTTTTAAAGCTGTATTTGATCAACACGCATCTACCATTGCACACAAACTTGGCGTATTGATACCCTTATGTTCGCAAAATTTGACCTCAGTTGCCAACTGTCAACGCTGCCATCTAAGTTGTACACCACTCTTGAAAAAGGCTAATATAGTTGTGGACCACTGGCATATATTCTACTGGGAAAGGCGTATTTAAGCCACCCATTTGGAACATTGCCTACACCTTATCCATACCACGCTCCTAATTTCCCCCGATATAAACAAGCTGCCTTCTTTAGCTCCACGAGGACCCCGGAGAAACAAGCTACAAATCTTGTATGATGCACGAAAGCACATGGAAAAACGAGGATATGATAATTATCTACAACACATGCATTTAAAACAGGAAAGCGAAAGTTTGGCAACACGTTGCACTTAAATTTTCCCCGTTATCACGGAATTTCAAGTCCGTATCTCGTGCTGTGGCTTTAGGAGTCTGCGAAACGTTTTGATTAGCGACAGTACGACACCCTCGAACGTTTGAATGAGTAACTTTCTACAATGGCTGTAATGAACATACACAGAATAAATATTTATCACTCGTCACGCAGACTAATGCTTCGTACTTCGAATGAATCTAAATGCCGTGCCCCGCATAGTTTACCGAGAATGCCGCGGGGGAAAACTACTGAATGCCGTGTAAACGCATAAAAATTGTTAAATAGTGAGTATTCAGTAAGTGTTTTCCGAGCACATAAGCAACCCACATAGTTAAAATTTTCGGTACACGTCACCGAAAAGCGGCCCTCATTTCTTCAATATGTGAAATATCTGCTGCTTTTTTTATCCTGCCGAGAATTAAGCAATACTGCAGCTGTTATTTAGAAACAGCCTGAAATGAAATCAACAATATAAAAAGTGACACATGCCTTTAGAAAAAATGGAAGTGAATGTTCTATTGGTATTGAAATTTCTCTGCACGTTCGACCAAGGTCACTTTCACGAATATTTCTACGATAAGTCGAGGTTACGCACTAAAATTTGAAAGTTATACCTGTAAGAGGTTTGGTTACATATTTAATGGTTATAACAATGGGCAAACAGCGCTATGTAGGCTATCTCTGACCGGAGGTTCAATAGTTACCCCATATGATGATCAAACGATTTCGTTTTTGTAAGGCACACCAATCGCCGGGCTCGGATGGTTATGACACTTTATGCGTACCTCCCTATATAAATATAGTAGGCTGATTGTGCTTTCAAGTATACGGATATAGGTGTCCCAAAAAACTGGGCATGGTGCAAGCAGCGAAAGCTGACATTTGATAGGGCGGGAACTGCCCAGCGCCAGGCGTTACCTGCAACGCGCGAGCGTGTATGGCGAATCCCACGCGTCGTCCGCCACAGCGCATCCCGAGGAGGCACCGTAGAAAGCGTGTGAGAACGGCACAAAGAGGATGCCCACCAGCCTGCACCACCAAGGTATCGCAGGTAAGGCACAAAAGACAATCCTCGTTGCTAATGGAGTGTGGCAAAGAAAAGCATTACTTACGTGGCCACTCTATTGAGAAAGAAAATTTTGTTTCAGCTGTAGTTGTGTTCAACTTTGCAGCGTGCATCCGAAAGTGCCCGCTTTCAAAAGTGTGTGTGTGGGGGGGGGGGAACGACATACCCCCCCCCACACACACACTTATGATGGTAGAGGAGTAAGTGCCCCCCCCCCCCCCCCCCCCCCTTGCAAGTACGCCTATGCGCTACGAGCTGCACAAGTTCAAACGGGTTGGTTTGGCGTCGTGACACATTTTAGCATCGAGGCATACTGACGGACTTACAGGTTTGGCATCGAGACGGACAAAAGTAGAGTCGATTGACGAACACCAACTGCTGCCAGCGAAGGCTCATGTTCGTGAACCTGCGTATATATACCGAAACTGATCGCCATTAGCCATGCGCTATTCGCTCTAGCTATGTTTACATGAACCCAATAAAACTGGATTGAATCGGCTTGCCGAGCGTAAGGGCTAGCGGGTCGCGTCGAGTGAGAGCCGAGGCGAGAGCCGAGGCTAGAACACAAATTTTAAGTAAACATAGTAACCAACTAACCTGTGAAATCTTCGAAGCAGCGCACATCGCCTGGTCAAAAGACGCATGCGTCAGTAGCCCCTCCTTATCCGTTACGTCCAAAGAACTAGCATCTTCAGCGGGGGGGGGGGGGGGGGGGGGGGTGATATGATGATTAAAGTTATCTGCCCTGTTCAGTGCAGCGTGTAGGAATGACTGTGAATATATGTATAGTTTTTTTTGGGTTTCTTCTGTTGGTTGGAGCGGTTATATATGCATGGTTCCAAGCAATAAACTTCAGTTGCAAGTAGCGCTCGTCCGTGTCGTTTCTCTCTGCTGTCCCCGTGAATACCGCGCTGTTCTGTTTCAAAGAGTTTTATGAACTCCACTGCAAGGGGTGGGTTCGCCCGCCCTAACAGCTTGATAAAGTCCATGTAAACGCGGTAGGGTCGGGCTGGCTGGATCAGCTCGACTCTTGACTCGACCCGCTCGCATCGAGTACATGTAAACGATCGAGTCAAATCTTTACCCAAGGAGAAAAATTCTGAAAGGCACACAGATGAAATACTCACTGGAGTGTTACGCGTCTTAAATGGCGCTATTTTCAATATTGCCGTTGCTTTTGATGCACTAGCTTGGCGTGTACAATTCAGCACACAGTGCCTGAAGGGGCTATTTGCGGGATATCGACCCAGGTTTGATTATATTTCCACCGAAATTGGCTCGTTTGCTTGCCCAGAAAGCCATTCACACAAATCAGAAAATAGGGTAAGGGGCTGGCGAGAGCCAAAGAAAACTTAACTTTATATGTTACGACGGTTAGCGGGAGAAACCTTGTTCTTTGTTCTTCGATGCAGATCTACCTGGGAGGCTTGAGGCGGTTCATGGCGAAACTGGACGTCGTGCGACCGTCCGCCCTCGTGAGAGATGTCGACGCGGTGCGTTTCTCCGCTGGCTTCGCTCGTCTCTTGGCGTGACTTTACTCGAATCAACGGGTCGTCGAACGGTGTATGAAAATCGCTTAGCGCCTTGTGTGTAGTACAGCTGACTATTTTATATTGTGATACACCATGATAGTTTGTTTCCCTTGAACACAGATTTTTTTTCTCTTTTAATCTTTTTGGTGAGGTACAACAAAAAAGTACGATTTATTCGGCTTTATGTAGTCCTCTAGACGTGTGCGCGCAGCAACAAATGGCTTGCCAGGATCACGCAAGGCCAGTCATGCAATAAGGGATACGCGAAATCAGTCGGACAAGTGTGCCTCCCCGCACAACTTGTCCGACTCGAGAGGAAGCTCGGATAGGCACCTCCGAGTTGCCCATTCAAATACATGTGAAACGCAGAATACTGCTGAATCGGTGTAAGCAAGATTTCTTTTAAACTTAAGGAATAACTAAATCTATACTGTAATCTATGTTGCAAGCAGAATTTCAACTTAGGTACTTGAAGCACTACAAAAAGAAAGAAAAAAAAAATGCAGAGAGTTCGTAAACTAGAAAAAGAAAGGAACAAAAGCCTTCGTGCTATGAGAACTTTGGTGATTTCCAAAACACCTACAGTAACGCACACTTTCTCGCAGGCTGCTCAGCTGCCTCTGTCCACCGAAGGCGTCCGACAGGCCTTGAGCACAGAGGCTAAAGGTAGGTCCTTATCTAAATAAAATCCGCGTAGTGCGAAATGTTCTTACGCACTTGTGGCGTCGTTTGCGGCGTATCGGCGAATCAGTCCCAGGGCTAAATAGAAAGAATGAGAAAAAATCAGAGGAGTGTTATTTTGCCGACTCTGAAAGTTAAGGAGGTCTTAATGGCGCTAAGGCGACATCAGTCGACTCCGAGTTCATTTACTGCTGCACCAGCAAGCTCTCACCAAGAATGTTAAAGAAAGAAACAGCTGGAATGACAGCTCCCGTGGCTTTTTACTAGAAAAGGTGAAGTCAATGCGTGCCCCTCCTTCACCTGAAATATAGAGCCTTGACGGGTGATCTCGATTTACAGATTAAGTGACTTGACTCTGTTATTGAAATGCTAGGCTAATATAAATATAAAAGCTGGTTCTTCCCAACGAAAATAATAATTTCTTTTGAATATTGCTGACATTTTCCCCAATGCAGTATGTCAGATTTCCCACTAAAACCAGTAATACAGTGATACACGTAGATAAGTATCTGTTTGGTAAAAATAGGCCATGATTAACCAAGGAGGTTGATTAACTCGTAAGAAGGGTGCGAAAAGCGCTTCTTCAACATTTTTTTTATCGTTTATATATAGTTTCATCGTGCTCCTCCTGTCAGTCGTCACGTTCGGGACATCGTTTCCACTCCAGCACTTTTTCTTTAACCTCCTTGGCTCTCACAGCTGCCACCGCCATTTTCTCAACTTCTTCACGATCGTCGTCATCATCTGCTACAGTATGCGTTGCTGCGGCCTCCTAGATACATGCACATGGCGCCAGCAAGCTCTAGAGTAGGCGTGACGCACAAAGCACTGCTAAAAATAGGTGGTGGGCGAATTGACGCTATGCGAAAGTTTCCTTTGAATAACAGAAACAGATCTCAGAGGCTGCGCTCTTGCGGATTGCATGCGCCAGAAATGATTGTGAAGCCGGAAACACATATTGGCATCCACGTTTTAGACACTGCCTATTGCCAAGCGCGAATATTATGCCATAGCTTATTGTTTAGTGCGTCCGGCTTCCAACAGCACATTGTCGCAGCGGCATGAGCCCGATGCTCAACGGTGGTGTTTCTCTTTGCCATACTGTGAGGAGCTGAGAGTGCAACGGCGTATCTGAAAGTCCAGACGGACGCTCCAAAGCCAGCTTCGAGCTTTTAACTGCCGTAGCGGTAAAAAAAGAGGCAAACGGGTGACGTACCAAGAGCGATTTTCGTGCCCTGTGTCGCATGTTACTGACGCTAACGCTCTACCAACCGCGCCACGGTTGTCGGGTTGTGCCAGTCGGGACGCAGTGCAGTTACGAAGCACATGCTTTAATTTTACAACAAACACATGGCCTTGTGTTCGTAGAGCTTTTCTTTTACGAGCGTTGTCCGCAATTGGCGATCACCGCGGTGGCAGTTTCGTTGTCACGTCATTGGCCACTTTCTGTGCTGGCTGCCCCACATCGGCTTATTGTTTTTTTTTCTAATTTGGCAATCTGAAGCAGCAGAAGCTTGATGTGGGTGAGTTGGTTGAGCATACTTGATGAAAAAAGAGCGCTACGAAGACGAGGACGAAAGAACAACATGTACGACAGACAAGGCGCTTTGTCTGTCGTACGTCTTGTTCTTTCGTCCTCGTCTTCGTAGCGCTCTTTTTTCATCAAGTAATTTGGCAAATACTGTCAGCCTTGCACAAGTTATTGCAAAGAGTGGGTTTCAAAGTAAACAAACAAGTATAGATATATTTACAAAGTAAATTTAGAAGTAATGGAATGAAATAAATATATGAGTGAATTGACATATTTAGACTAGTCTACCAATTCTGAGCGAACTCAACTGGGATGTTTAGTGTATCTGTGGTTGATACACATAAAGAAATAATGGGTTCAAAAGCATACGGTAGGCACTGCCTATTCGTGAGCGGCAGCTTAACGCTATCCTTGAGAAGTGTGCAATTGTATTCTAGCGGTGCTAACATGTGGGACAGAAACTTGGAGGTTGAGAAAAAAAAGCTTGAGTAGGAGGTGAAGACCACGCAAAAAGCGATCTAACGAAAAATTTTAGACGCAACCTTAAGAGCCACAAAGACAGTGGTTTGGATTACACAGCAAGCGGAACTAGCCGATGGACACGAGTAGGCCATGCAATGCGTGCAAGGCAGATGACCAGTAAAGTCACAGGATGGGTGTCGAGAAGACGAGCATTCCTTGACGGCGGACAACTAGAGATGGTGTGATGAAATGAGAAAATCCGCAAGCTTAGGATGCGAGAAAGGGGTAATTTGAGATCGCCGGGAGAGGCCTCCATCTTGCAGGGGACATAAAATAGGCTGATGATGATGTTTCCCAGAAAGTCAGCAGTCAGTCATAGCGAAAGAAGTGTGGGCTCATACGTCCGCAATCTATTTCTATACTTTGATATCGAAGGAAAAAAATGACTTTTAGAATCTATAGACTGTGCAAACATTTTGTGATTGTTGGATATGATACTGGCTGATGAGAAATCGATATTACGTAAGAAAACTTTTCTGAATACGGGCTCTGATTTCTAGATAAATTGTTCGGCCTGAATGTTCCTCTTGTTTCGAACTATTTTTTTGACAAGCTTAGCTGCTTATTCAGCCAACTTGTGGTGAGAGCGTTCGTTGGTAGGAACCTTATTCATCTAGCCCTAATGGCCCGCATGGTCGCAGGAATCTGCAATAACTGGATGCATAGCTTTCGTAAAGTAGGGACAGACGCAGCCATTTTTTTCACTCGTCAGATAGTACAGCTGCGGCATTCCACTGCATTGTATACTGCTGAATCGCAGTTCAGCCTCGATGGCGATTAATGCCAATCAACGACAAGTCCGAACACGAACGGCATAGATAATACTGCAGCACTCTTCTGTTGTATATTTTCATGCAAGGCCAATAAGAACTAAGAGTTTTAAATTAAATCATCAGCATCTTCTTCATAATCATCATCAGCCTATTTTATGTCTGCTGCAGGACGAAGGCCTCTCCCTGCGATCTTCAATTACCCTTCATGCACCAACCTATTCCAACTAGCACCCGCGAATTTCCTAATTTCATCGCTCCACCCAGTCTTCTGTCTCCCTCTACTGCGCTTCCCTTCTCTTGGTACCCGGGTATTCTACAACCCTAATGGTCGAACGGTTATCTAACCTGCGCATTACATGACCTGCCCAGCGCCATTTTTTTTTCTCTTAATGTCAATTAGAATATCGACTGTACACGTTTGCTCTCTGACCCAAACCGCTCTCTTTCTGTCTCTCAAGGTTATGCCTAGCATTCTTCGTTCCATAGCTCTTTGTGCGGTCCTTAACTTTTTCTCAAGCTTCCTTGTCAGTCTCCAAGTCTCTGCCCCAGATGTCAGCACCGGTAAAGTGCACTGGTTATGCTCTGTCCTTTTCAGTGATAATGGTAAGCTTTTAGTCAGGAGCTGACAATGTCTGCCGTATGCGATCCAGCCCACTTTTATTTTTCTGTGAATTTCCTTGTTCTGATCAGGGTTCCCTGTGATTAATTGACCTAGGTAAACGTACTCCTTCGCAGACTCTAGAGGCTGACTGGTGATCCTGAACTCTTGTTCTCTTGCCCGGTCATTCATCATTATCTTTGTCTTTTGCATATTAATCTTCATCCCCACTCTTACACTCTCTCTGTTAGGATCATTAGGGAAATAAACCAGAGGGAAACGTGAGGGAAGTCACATCTACACGAATTTGACTAAACTTCGTCTTTCTGGCTTCGGATCACTGCGTAAATAGTAACATTAGCCTTTCTGAAGTTCATTTCTTTCTGCAAAGTTTTTGTGTAGCAATAAGCAGTCGCATTTAGCCTTTAACCATTCATTAGCTGGTAGTTCAATCTGTTTACCGTTCTGCTCACGAACATAATGTTCAACGAAAAGCATTTCGATGAGGTTACATGAAAAATAAAAAAATAAAGAAGAACTATGGTGTACTCCAATTTACGTGTCCGTTCAAGAATCGAAAATTGTAACAGCGCTAACACATGTAACCACAAAAGAACAAGGACGAGACACAAGCGCTGTTTTTCTTATCGAAAAAAGAAAATGTCATTGCGCATCGATGAACGTACGTACCGGCAATCAACAGAAACAGAACCAGAAAACAAAGCTAGAAAAAGGCAAGATATACTAACAGACAATCAATTCAGTAAGCGTGATTACAAAGACGGCGCCGAATACAACAACACACGAAGAAGGGGACACGAGACAAGCTCGTAGGCGCACTACGTGCTTGTCTAGCCCACCAACACATGCTCAGTAAGCGGTCGCTTCTAAAAACTCAAGCTCTCCAGCAAATAACGATACTGAGCTTACGCACTTGCTGCCATATTTATTTATGCGGAATGCTTCCAAACTGGTACTCTTACCGAGAATCTCTGTTTCTCCCAGCCGAGACTCGCAACCTCTGCATTTAATTATGTGCGCGACCAAATTCGCGTACTGGTCCTTTAAATCACTTAAATTTCGGACATGGTCCCCGAAGCGGTCATTGATGCAGCGGCCGGTTTGGCCGACATAAAGCATTCCACACTTCAAGGGAATAGCGTAGACCACTCCCTTGGAACACTTGACGAACGGTTTGTCATGTTTTACATGAAAACCTCATTTTTGGAGTTGCAGATTCGTGGGCATAATTGTGCCAGCTTGTTGGGTGCCGAAAAAACAACGGACACCCCATGCCTGTTGGCGACCTTCTTGAGATTGTGCGAAGTCTTGTGTAGGTATACGGCACTACGAAAGGCTTGTGGGTCTTCGCAGGGTCATCTTTTCTTTGCGATCCTAGCTTTAGCTTTTGAAAGAGGGTCTCAGACACAGCAATCAAAATCGACCAGGGCAACCCCGCCGCCAAAAGTCAGCTGGCCTGATTCTCAAAATATTGCTCCATTAGGTGCGGGCACGATATTGAAGAGATGATTCAAAACAGTGCGAAGCTGTAGATCTTTTTACAGTATTGGAATGCACTTCTTTTGTGGTTACATGTGTTAGCGCTGTTACAATTTTCAAATCAAGTATGCACCAACTCGCCCAGAAAGAAATTTTAACGTTAAGGAATCCCATGGAGTCGAAAATAATATTTGAAGTTTGCGGACTCTGAACCTTATTATTTAATTGACCTCGCAACATTCGATGGTTTTCAGAACATTACAAAGAAAACATAATTGTCTACATGATTAAAAGTAATTGTGCATGTGCAGAAAATCGTAGTCGACTCAATAATCTAGTTATCTCTGGGATCAAAGAGGTACTGAACAAAACTTCAGCTTCTTTGAAAGAGAACGTAATCACTAGCGTATTTGAGGAAAATATGGGTGTAAAGGGCCCTTGCTAAGAGCGTATCCATCGCATAGGATCTAGAAATGGAGGAAAAAAAGAGACCAGTCATTGTACTTTTTTTTTCTACGGCAAGGCGGTGTTATTTGGCAATGCGCGTAAATTGAAGGGACAGCTCTATCCCACAACGATGACTATTCTAGAGAGGTGTGAATAAAACATCAGCATCTCTGGGAGTGCGCAAAAAGGAAGAGAAAACAGGATGGACACGTGGTGTAGTTGTCTTACGATAAATTGATCATTGATGGATAAGTGTATGCGTGTAACAGTGTTACTCAATCTGTTTCGCCAGTTAAGCACCAGTTATTCACGGGTAAATCGTAAGCTGCTAATCCCCAATGTAAATTGTCGAAGCGTTAAAAATAAAATAGATTTGGATGGATGGATCAGTTCAATTGGAGCCAGTATTGTAGTTGGGACTGAGTCATGGCTTGCCGAAGCAATCTCTGACAACCAAATGTTTGCATATTTTTTGTAAGTGTATTGCAAGGGTCCATACATGGTAGATGCGTATTTGTTCTTGTATCGCGCCTACTGCAAACAATGAAATTCACGTTGACAGAAATGCAACAGAATCAATTCGGTGACGCACTGTACAAATCGATGGATCAAAATTTGGTGTCGGCGCCTTTTACCGCCCCTCCAAGAGCGATCCTACTGTACTGGGTGAGTTGCAGGCACGTACCCAAGGGGGGGGGGGGGGGGGGGGGGGCCGGGGGGCCCAGGCTTTCCTCCCGAAATTGGGACGCATACTCCCCCCCCCCCCCCCCCCCCCCCCACACACACACACACACTCACCGTCCACGCCGCCACTTCTCAAACACATTCCTAAATCGCCGCCAAATCAACGTTGAGACTTGACAGCTATTCGGCAGTCAACATTTTGCTGCCTTTTTCACTCCTTTTGGATGGGGTAGTTATCGGCATCTACTGGGATGTGAAGGCCAGTTTCCTCATCGATTCGGTGACCACGCGATTCACTCGAGATGCATTCAGTTGTCACCGTCTATTCAACGGTCACACGCATCGCTGTTGGTTCGTTAGTTCAACATTCTTTGTTTAGACTGATCTAGGGACCAGGAAAGGGATTCGGCTCGTGGTCAGCGGGTCTGTATGCACGTAGAACGAGCTGCGGCCGGAGAAAACGCCACTTGCGTTTAACTTTTCCCTTTGCTTCATTATTTCATCGAGTGACAGCTCGTCGAAACGCTGACAGATCCTTGAAACCATACGCCCGTGCTATGGGTTAGATAAGGTGGAAAATAAAATAATGCAAGACAGCGTCCATCATCAAACTCTGCAATAACCCTTAAACTCATAGGCAATACGACTTTCACCCATTAACTCGTCTGGTTGTTCCCTAATTGTACAGCTCTTTTCGTGCAAAATTGCCAACTGGAAAGAAGAGTCGCAAGGAGTTGAGAAATTAAGCGATCTACTAAGGGAGAGAGCCGAGGCAACAGCCAAACAGGAAGGAAAAGCGAAAATTAACAAATTTACCCATTGTTTACGAAAATATTTATGGATCAACATTTTTTTAGTTAACTAGGAAGTAGAGAAAACGCCGCCTGAAGTGGAGAACAATTTCGCGTGTACTGAATGACGCTTATACAGTTATCATTCGACCCGCCTGACGTAGCCTCTTCTCTGCTGTGCTTATATATATAGGTGTCTTCCTAACCTTCTGCGGTGGGCGCAGTACGTTTAGAATACCAGCGTCCTGCGCCCTACGCGCTTGTACGGGACTGGCGACAACGCATCGCTACGTAACTTCCCAAATAAATATGCGAGTTGGTTGTGGCACTTGGTAGATCAGTAAGCGAGGGATCCAAAAGAACTGTGATTGTTCCGCAAATAGATATTTCTCTATAATTCTTCCAGAGCGCATTGAACAAGCGCTACTATAGTCGGCTACAACTTAAGCCAGCCACTGTTCCTCCGCGAGGCTGCAAATAATCCGTACTTCAAACTTTTCCTGTTACCCAAATAAGGCGGTAACCACAAAAATAAAATTAGTAACGCGTAAATTTAGAACTTTTCCCTCGCCTATTATAGGAGAATGGCGAAAGTCTAATTCTTTATTGAACTGAAATAACATGCTTGCTTCGCTGCAATTATTTATTGTCAAGTTTCACTTCAGTTGGCAGTGAAGTTTCATGAGTAAAACGGATTCAACAGTGAAATGAACTGCACTGCAGACTTTTGAAGTGAAATGCTCAGAGTCCATACACTTTGTCCATGTCTGTTGCACACCTCATTGCTTCCGCCGGTGAAAAGGCTCTTCAAGAACAGCAGACGCTCTGAAGGTATCAAGTACGACGCCATGTTGAAAAGGCCGCATGATGACGATTTTGTTTGCTTCTGTGATTGGCTGGCGGAGTAACACAACTACGCGCGGTCCATGTGCCGTGGTTGCCAACTGCTGTATTTTTTAAAGTTGTATTCTACTAAAGTAATCTTTATTTTACGCTTTCGGTTATTTACTTGTCCTTGACACTGTTCTTCCTGCACTTCTTTAATGAGCGAGTCCATTTGACAGGGTTCCTTGTTTGCCAAGTAAAGGAGAGGGGTATCGCATAGGCGTAGCTGTAAAACAAACCTTATTTCATTTCTCTTTTGTGGGTTTACACTTTTTTATGGCGAATCGTGGGCGTTATTCACATATCTACTAGTAAAGGTACCCCCCCCCCCCCCTCAATTGCATAGAAAAGTTACCTTGGCTTGCACCCCCCTCCCCCCCCCCGAAAAAAAATCCCGGGTACCTGCCTGGTGAGTTGCATAGGATTGTGTATTCCTTTTTAGAATTTATACTGCTGTGTGATGAATTTACTGCACCGGATTGTACTTGGCTGAATGATGCGTGTCATAATTCTGGCGGCACTGTGTAATGCAAACTGAAAACGCTGATACCTTTGGTTTCTTACAGTGTGTTTCGGAACCGACTCGTTCTATTCTCGACTTGCTGCTTTGCAACGCGCCTGGTGTAGTGAAAGAAGTAAGGGTTGTCCCCGGCATTAGTTACCAGTGGGCTGTTGCTGCAGATATATGTACATGTTCTGTCCGAAAGAAAAAGAAAGAATACAGGAAAGTTTTCTTTTTTGAAAAGGGGGACTGGGCAATAGCTTCTGAAAAGCTTACGCAAAACTTTTTGTCGTTCGAATGCATGGCTGGTGACCTAGATGTCAATGAATTTTGGCTGGTATTTAAAGGAAGGGTATTTAAGCTTGTTAACGCTTACATACATTGCACCTCATGTTGAAAACTAAAGAGTGGGGTGAAGCCGTGGATAAACGGCTCTCCAATTCGCATGATGAACAAGCGTCACAGTGCGTTTTCCACATATTACGCAAATAAGATAAGTATGGCTTTCTCAGGCTACATGATTTAAAATTATTGTGCAAGGAAGAGGCCCGGGTTAGACGCAAGAAATACTTTGAGAACTTGGCATCTGCTTTTAAATCGAGCAAAAAGTGGTTCCGAATACTTATGAGACGATGCGGCAAAGATAACATCGGCATTCTAGATATACTACACGAAGGTAAACTTGTGACTGACGACGCTGCAAAATCCAGACCCTTTCAATAAATATTTTGAATCCGTATTACTTCTTCCCTGGGAAATCTGCCATTCTTCAACCCTAATCGAAGTATCAGCTAATGGCTTAACTAAGTTATGACAATCTATCGATCCATCCAGAGCGACAGTTCCAGATGGACTCTCACCTAACCCGAGTATTAAAAAGATGTTCTGTAGCAGTAGCAAATTACTTCTGCGTAATGTATAAATCACTTGGGAAGGGCGAAATTCCGGTTGAGTGTAAAACAGCTAGTGAAGTATCGGTGTTCAAAAGTGGTTCTAAAAGCGTATCGAATTTCGGGCCTATTTCGCGTACGCCTATATGCTGTAAGCTTCTCGAGCACATTATGTACTGTGGGTTAGCGAAACACCTCAATGCAAATAATTTTTTTGGCTCATCAGCATGGGTTTTAGAAAGTGTTTTTCTGCACTACACAACTGCTTGAATTTTATGACGCTGTAGTTTTGTGCCTTGATAGAGGAAACGAAACTAATTGTTTATATTGGAATTTCTGTAAAGCATATGGTACGGTACCGCATTTGTTGCACAAACTAGTTAACATAAACACTAACAGAGCAGTGGTGAAGTGGATTGCAGATTTTTTGGTTCAAAAGAAACAAGCAGTTGCGCTAAACGGTACGTGCTGACAAGAAGTAAATGTCATATCTGGTGCGCCGCAGGACTGTCGTCTTCTTTTCCTTATCTTCATCGATGATACATCCAATGGCCTGTCCTGTAAAATGCGATTATACGCAGATAATTGTGTCTTTTATTCAAATGTGCACGACGAATATGACTGTACGCTTCTCGGTGCCGATTGGAAGCCGATGGAAGAATCGATGCCCTCAAACACGGGAAAATGAGCACACGTGTCTTTTACAAAGAAAATTGACAAAATAAAGACAAAATAAGCATTAAGCAGCCAGGAACAAAGAGATATACCAAGAGTAAAATACTTAGGCGTCTGGTTGTGCAAGATGACTCATGGTCAGAATACATTAATAATTTAGTTGGAAGGGTGGGGCGCTCTCTTGGTTTTATAAATCGTAAGTTAAAACGTCCGAGTAGAGAGGTAAAAGTCGTATACAAAACACATGTGTTGCCTGTTTTGGAATTCGCATTTCCTATGTGGGATACTGTACCCACTGCACATTGAATGCTCTTGAACGCATGTAGTCGGTCGCGGCATGGTGTGTCCTGGGGAAATACGACCGGTAGTCAAGTGTTACCAAAATGAAGGGAGACCTCGGCTCGGTTTCTCTAGCGCGGCGGCGTGGGAATCCACGCCCTAAGCTGTTTCATCAAATATATCACCATGAATTTGGAATCTCTCCCAGGACGTATTTTTATCGTCCGCGGTATGTTTCATCGCACAAAGATCGTGATTGCAAGGTTAGGTTGTATCACTCCAGGACGAACCTGTTCAGGTATTCATATTTTGCCCGGACCATCGAAGAGTGGAATAATTTGTCAGCCGAACGATGACTGAGACAATGTCGACTTGTTTTATGAACAGTCGCCCTCTGCAATAATGCCTTGATGGCGCTCCGAATAAAGAGGTCCCCCGCTGGTCAGTCGGCTTCCGAGGTGTAAGTGCGCCCCTCGCGTGCGCCGACACGGCGGCGGACACAGCGCGTGATCGGGTTGCCGACGGCGCTTGCGCGCGTGCGCTGCATCGTCTGCCGAGCTGCGACGTCAGCGCCAAGAAGTTGGCTCCGACAGTACAGAGTGGGTGCCGCAGAATAGCAAAACCACTTGCACCTTTTGAAACGAACGGCGCGGTTCAGAGGACGCCATTGCTTGACCGTTTAAACGAATGGCAAAGCGCAGCATCTCGTGAACTGGTTCATGTGGTGCAGTCGAATCGACGAACGTACCTGAGGTAAAGCCACGTGATAAGCGTCGTTCCCATGTGCGCTAAGTCTGAATTCCGTCCAGTAAGTTTTCCAGTAAATATTAAATGTGGTTCCCCAAAGGTTGTCGCTGAAAGTTTTGAAGAAAGCTTATCGAGGGACATAGGTGGTGTCCAAGTGTACGCCCCAATGACGGTTGCCCCGTATAGTAACAGAAATAAATTTCGAAAGACATACTTTTGCCGAAGGAAGCAATCGCAGTGCCGGAAACACGTCACGGACTCAATGCTTCGGACATCGACTGCTGCAGACATCAAGCTCGAGGTGGAGTACTTCGGCAGCGACCTCGTGGACCTGGTGGAACGCTTCGCGGCTTCGTGGGCCCGCGAGCCGGACGCCCTGAATTCGATGGTCAGCCGGCGCTACGGTGACTACGTAGGCCTCGTCGAGCCCTTCGCGGGTCTCAACAGCCTGGTCGGCGTGGGCCTCAGCTCAGTGTTCTTCCTGATCGTCACCTTCTACTCGACGGGCGTCGCCTTGTTCAACTGGTCCGGCGACGCGGTACGTCCGCATCGCGGGTTCAGTTCCCGGCTCGTGTTCCCCTTTATGAACCTTATGACCATCGTCGTCGCTCTGGCTTTTTTTCGACGCCTGGTATGCTAGAACACTAGTTCAGGACGACCTCTTAATCTTTTTCCCTTACAATAAATATCTCCTTATCAGTCATTATATATATATATATAAATTAAATTATGGCGTTTTACGTGCCAAAACCACTTTCTGATTATGAGACACGCCGTAGTGGAGGATTCCGGAAATTTTGACCACCAAGGGTTCTTTAACGTGCACCTAAATCTAAGTACACGGGTGTTTTCGCATTTCGCCCCCATCGAAATGCGGCCGCCATGGCCGGGATTCGATCCCGCGACCTCGTGCTCAGCAGCCTATATAATATATAGGCTGCTGTATATATATATATACATATATACATGTAAATAACATATATATATATATATATATATATATATATATAGATATATAACAGGATATAGAAATGCCTTCTTTTATTTTAAATTATTTAGTAATACTGCATTCCAATACCTTGGTCCAAGCAGAAGGGGTACTACAGCAAGCAAAAAGAAAATACTGACAGGTGTAACTAATGTTGCATGAAATGAACCTGATGCTTAAAAAGAAGCGGGGATCACCATGCGAGCTTAATGGTAAGGGTAACGCCAAGATATTTATATTTTTCGATTTCGGTGACAGCTTTGTTTTTGAGCTGGTAATGAAATTTGCTGAGATTTTTTTCTTGTTACGCGTAAACGTACGGTTTTTCCGCATTTTCTTTCTCTCTAGAGCTTCGCTTCACCTCTTCTCCTTCTTCTTCTGGTATATCCCCGACAACGGTCACATGCGATGTGAGTGCGTGCGGTGAATGCACGTGCCATTATGCCTTCGTCTTTATCACCAATACACCGTTGCCCTCTTATAGGGCGCACGAAGCTGCGCGCGTTGTTTAAAGATGGTTTCTGTCTTGTAGCTATATATATATATATATATATATATATATATATGTGTGTGTGTGTGTGTGTGTGTGTGTGTGTGTGTCATCATCATCATCATCAACCTGGTTACGCCCACTGCAGGGCAAAGGCTTCTCCCATACTTCTCCAACTACCCCAGTCATGTACTAATTGTGGCCATGTCGTCCCTACAAACTTCTTAATCTCATCCGCCCACTTAACTTCCTGCCGCCCCCTGCTACGCATCGCTTCTCTTGGAATCCAGTCCGTAACCCTTAATGACCATCGGTTATGTTCCCTCCTCATTACATGCCCAGCGCATGCCCATTTCTTTTTCTTGATTTCAACTAAGATGTCATTAACTCGCGTTTGTTCCCTCACCCAATCTGCTCTTTTCTTATCCCTTAACGTTACACCCGTCATTCTTTCCATAGCTCGTTGCGTCGTCTTCAATTTGAGCAGGACCCTTTTCGTAAGTCTCCAGGTTTCTGCCCCGTACGTGAGTACAGGTAATACACAGCTTTTGTATACTTTTCTCTTGAGGGATAATGGCAACCTGCTGTTCATGATCTGAGAATGCCTGCCAAACGCACCCGAGCCCATTCTTATTCTTCTGATTATTTCCGATTCATGATCCGGATCCGCGGTCACTACCTGCCCTAAGTAGATATATTCCCTTACCACTTCCAGTGTCTCGCTACCTATCGTAAACTGCTGTTCTCTTCCGAGACTGTTAAACATTACATTAGTTTTCTGCAGATTAATTTTAGACCCACACTTTTGCTTTGCTTCTCCAGGTCAGTGAGCATACATTGCAATTGGTCCCCTCAGTTACTAAGCAAGGCAATATCATCAGCGAATCGCAAATTATTAAGGTATTCTCCATTAACTCTTATTCCAAATTCTTCCTAATCCAGGTCTCTGAATACCTCCTGTGAACACGCTGTGAATAGCATTGGAGAGATCGTATCTCCCTGTCTGACGCCTTTCTTTATTGGGATTTTGTTGCTTTCTTTATGGAGGACTACGGTGGCTGTGGAGCCGCTATAGATATCTTTCAGTATGTTTACATACGGCTCGTCTACACCCTGATACCGTAATGCCTCCATGACTGCTGAGGTTTCGATTGAATCAAATGCTTTCTCGTAATCAATGAAAGCTATATATAAAGGTTGGTTATTTTCAGCACATTTCTCTGTCACCTGATCGATAGTGTGACTATGGTCTATTGTTGAGTAGCCTTTACGGAATCCTGCCTGGTCCTGTGGTTGACAGACGTCTAAGGTGTTCCTGATTCTATTTGCGATTACCTTAGTAAATACTTTGTAGGCAACGGACAGTAAACTGATTGGTCTATAATTTTTCAAGTCTTTGGCGTCCCCTTTCTTGTGGATTAGGATTATGTTAGCGTTCTTCCAAGATTCCGGTACACTCGAGGTCATGAGGCATTGCGTATACAGGGTGGCCAGTTTTTCTAGAACAATTTGCCCACCATCTTTCAACAAATCTGCTGTTACCTGATCCTCCCCAGCTGCCTTCCCCATTTGCATAGCTCCCAAGGCTTTCTTTACTTCTTCCGGCGTAACTTGTGGGATTTCAAATTCCTCCATACTATTCGCTCTTTCATTACCGTCGTGGGTGCAACTGGTACTGTATAAATCTCTATAGAACTCGTCAGCCACTTGAACTATCTCATCCATATTAGTAATGATATTGCCGGCTTTGTCTCTTAATGCGTATGTATGTATGTATGTATGTATGTATGTATGTATGTATGTATGTATGTATGTATGTATGTATGTATGTATGTATGTATGTATGTATGTATGTGTGTATGTATGTATGTATGTATGTATGTATGTATGTATGTATGTATGTATGTATGTATGTATGTATGTATGTATGTATGTATGTATGTAAAGTGAGAGTCCCGGGATCCGGTACCTAAACAGGCACTTGTAGGTTGAGGACGCACGTGCGAAATAAAAAACGAGTGCGGAAAAAAAATTCTTTATTTGCTACGTCTCGGCCTGGGTCTGGCCTGTATATATATATAATGAACGAGAAGAAAGGAAACCGAGGGCCCGATGTTTAATAGTCATATTATAAGAACCCAACAAACAAAGACACCAAGGATAGCATAAGGGAAATGACAGGTGCTTATTAATTCAATTAAAGAAATGATACATCAATGGAAATGAAAGTGGATGGAAAACCTGGTTGCAGATGGAGCACGAACACATGTCGTCGCGTATCTATCTATCTATCTATCTATCTATCTATCTATCTATCTATCTATCTATCTATCTATCTATCTATCTATCTATCTATCTATCTATCTATCTATCTATCTATCTATCTATGTCCCTTTATATATATATATATATATATATATATATATATATATATATATATATATATATATATATATATATATACACGCGCTCTTTGTGTTTTTCTTATTTCTTTATTTATGTCGCTACACGGTTCGATGTTTGAAGCGCACATATCTGAAATATTCATATTTTATTCCATTCCAGTACTCCGCTACTGGAGCATTCGTGCGCAAGAAAGTCCGTCGCTGGGTTCCGTTGTGGTAGTGCGTGGGCTATATTGCGGCGTTCCCAGTACCGTGTCTCGATCAGTGCTATAAAAGAACTTCAGTTTGGCCTAGTTGGTGTTTAGTGCATATCATACCGACCACAAATAAAGACGGGGACAGCGGAAGACAACACATAAAAACCACCCGTGTTGTTTATGTGTTCTCTTCCGCTGTCCGAGTCCTTATTTGCGGTGAATATGATATAAGTGATATAAATATTCTCGCATGATATTCGTAAACGTGTGCGGCGGAAAATCCGTACGCGTTGATCAAGCTTTTCTAGCTTTGCAAAAATTTCCCCACGTTTATCCCTTTGGCCATTCGGCTACACTTTTCAAAGCTGTACACGCTCACGGCGTTATTTTGTCTCGCGCATCAGTGCGCGAAGCTTGGGCGCAACTGCGCACTGATCCTCAGCAGCAGAATTATCGGTATTTGTGGGCCTCGTACAGTGTAGGATAAAGCATTCGGAAGTGGCACTGTGTGCCTGCGTCGTATGCTGTTCTTGCGTCGTCGTCCGCTAACGCCTAATGCCCGAGGACGTCTTGTCACGGGCGCCTTGCGCGCACCTGCCAGAGGGCGCTGTGCAATTTATCACTGCAGCATCGGCCGCACCTACCGCTCAGTTGCGATGTAAATGAGACGAAATTAAAAACGGCAGGGAGCCACGCATCGGTTTCTTCTGAGTGCCATGCACAACAGAGTTTCCTACTAAAGTCACTAGAGGGAACTGTGGCGCTGCGGTAGGGCGGTTGAATTACACGAATTTTTTCTCATCTTCGCGATTGTGGCTTCAGACGTTCGTTTGGTCTTGTTTACTGCTAGGCTGTATCCACCTTCACTGACCGAGGCAATCCCACTTTTCAAACGCAGAGGGCAATAAGACGGCGCACATGCATAATCGCAGGGAATTGCGGCAGCGCACTGTTCTGTCGAAAGTGGTGAGGCTGCAAAGTCACAAAGCTGTTTGAAGCCATAAGGAAGAAGGTTAGGAAAATCTGCGTGCCAATTAATCAGCATTCTTCCAGGTGTTGGCGGAAGCGCCATGGCGCTTGAGCTCCCGTAGACACTGGCGCCAGAGTTACCGCTAGTAATTATTTGTAGAAAACTCTCTACTACGCACTGATCTTTTCCGAGCAGAAGCGCGGGTACGCTCACGCTAAATTCTAATCTCGATGGCAAGCATGCCAAATCATGCGAAGCATGCGCGCTTGGACATATTCAGATGTCGGGCACTCCTGCCTCGCGATAAGCTATCGGAAGTGCCACGGTGAATGTGTTCATCGCGTTGATCGCATTTGGCTTCCGCCGCTCTCTGGGCTGTGTCTTCTCGCGCTGCAAGCTGTCATCTGTGCGACGTGGCCGCCGCGGTAGCTCGGTGGCTGTGCATGCATGGCGGTCGCGGGTTCGAACCTGGCCATGGCGGCTACATTTGGGTGGGGATGAAATGCAGGACAAAAGAAGGGCAAAAGGAGTTAGGAAGACAAAGGAAGCATATACAGTGCTAAAAAGCGGGCACGCCCTGCGCTACCGGGGCTTAGAGGAGGGACGAGAATTTGGAGTCGGATTCCTGATTAATAAAGATATAGCTGGTAACATACAGGAATTCTATAGAATTAACGAGAGGGTGGCAGGTCTTGTTGTGAAACTTAATAAGAGGTACAACTTGAAGGTCGTGCAGGTCTGCGCCCCTCATCCAGTCATGATGACCAGCAAGGCGAAAGCTTCTATGAAGACGTGGAATTGGCGATGGGTAAAGTCAAAACAAGATACACTACACTGATGGGCGACTTCAATTCCAGGGTAGGCAAGAAGCAGGCTCGAGACAAGTCAGTGGGGTAATATGGCATAGGTTCTAGGAAAAGCAGGGGAAAGTTATTAGTAGAATTTGCAGAACAGAATAATATGCGGATAATGAATACCTTCTTCCGCAAGCGGGATAGGCGGAAGTGGACGTAAAAGAGCCCGAATGGCGAGACTAGAAATGAAATAGACTTTATACTCAGCGCTAACCCTGGCATCATACAAGATGTGGACGTGCTAGGTAAGGTGCGTTGCATTGACCATAGGATGGTCAATGCAACGGAAGAAACTGGTACATAAGATGCCGATCAATGAGTTAGCGGTAAGAGGGAAAATAGAGGAATTCCGGATCAAGCTACAGAACAGGTATTCGGTTTTAACTCAGGAAGAGGACCTTAGTGTTGAAGCAATGAACGACAATCTAATGGACATCATTGAGGAGCGTGCAATAGAAGTCGGTGATAACTCTGTTAGACAGGATACCAGTAAGTTATCGCAGGAAACGAAAGATGTGATCAAGAAACGCCAATGTATGAAAGCCTCTAACCCTAGAACTAGAACAGAACTGACAGAACTGTCCAAGTTAATCAACAAGCGTAAGAGAGCTGACATAAGGAAGTATAATATGGATAAAATTGAACATGCTCTCAGGAACGGAGGAAGCCTAAAAGCAGTGAAGAAGAAACTAGGAATAGGCAAGAATCAGATGTATGCGTTAAGACACAAAGCCGGCAATATCATTACTAATATTGATGAGATAGTTCAAGTGGCTTAGGAGTTCTATAGAGATTTATACAGTACCAGTAGCACCCACGACGATAATGGAAGAGAGGATAGTCTAGAAGAATTTGAAATCCCACATGTAACGCCGGAACAAGTAAAGAAAGCCTTGAGAGCTATACAAAGCGGGAAGGCAGCTGGGGAGGATCAGGTAACAGCAGATTTGTTGAAGGATAGTGGCCAGATTGTTCTGGAAAAACTGGCCACCCTGTATACGCAATGCCTCATGACCTCGAGCGTACCGGAATCTTGGAAGAACGCTAACATAATCCTAATACATAAGAAAGGGGACGCCAGAGACTTGAAAAATTATAGACCGATCAGTTTACTCTCCGTTGCCTACAAAGTATTTACTAAGATAATCGCAAATAGAATCAGGAACACCTTAGACTTCTGTCAACCAAAGGACAAGGCAGGATTCCGTAAACGCTACTCAACAATAGGCCATATTCACATTATCAATCAGGTGATAGAGAAATGTGCGCAATATAACCAACCCTTATACATAGATTTCAATGATTACAAGAAAGCGTTTGATTCAGTCGAAACCTCAGCGGTCATGGAGGCATTATGAAATCAAGGTGTAGACGAGCCCTATGTAAAAATGCTGAACGATGTCTGTAGCGGCTCCACAGCCACCGTAGTCCTGCATAAAGAAAGCACAAAATCCCAATAAAGAAAGGCGTCAGACAGGGAGATACGATCTCTCCAATGCTATTCACAGCGTGTTTACAGGAGGTATTCAGAGACCTGGATTGGGAAGAATTTGGAATAAGAGTTAATGGAGAGTACCTTAATAATTTGCGATTCGCTGATGATATTGCCTTGCTTAGTAACTGAGGGGACCAATTGCAATGTATGCTCACTGACCTGGAGAAGCAAAGCAAAAGGGTGGGTCTAAAAATTAATCTGCAGAAAACTAAAGTTATGTTTAAGAGTCTCGGAAGAGAACAGCAGTTTACGATAGGTAGCGAGGCACTGGAAGTGGTAAGGAAATATATCTACTTAGGGCAGGTAGTGACCGCGGATCCGGACCATGAGACTGAAATAATCATAAGAATAAGAATGGGCTGCGGTGCGTTTGGCAGGTATTCTCAGATAATGAACAGCAGGTTGCCATTATCCCTCAAGAGAAAAGTGTATAACAGCTGTCTGTTACCAGTACACACCTATGGGGCAGAAACCTGGAGGCTTACAAAAAGGATCCTGCTTAAATTGAAGACGACGCAACGATCTATGGAAAGAAGAATGACGGGTGTAACGTTAAGGGATAAGAAAAGAGCAGATTGGGTGAGGGAACAAACGCGAGTTAATGACATCTTAGTTGAAATCAAGAAAAAGAAATGGGCATGCGCTGGGCATGTAATGAGGAGGGAAGATAACCGATGGTCATTAAGGGTTACGGACTGGATTCCAAGAGAAGCGATGCGTAGCAGGGGGCGGCAGGAAGTTAAGTGGGCGGATGAGATTAAGAAGTTTGTAGGGACGACATGGCCACAATTAGTACATGACCGGGGTAGTTGGAGAAGTATGGGAGAGGCGTTTGCCCTGCAGTGGGCGTAACCAGACTGATGATAATGATGATGATAATGATGATGATGATGATAATGATGAAATGCAGAAACGCTCGCGTTTCGTGCGTTGGGTGAACGTCAAAGAAGCTTTGAAGGTAGAAATAGATCCGGAGTCCGCGACTACGGCGTGCCTCATAATTAGGTCGTGGTTCTGTCAAGTGAAATTTTCTTAACGGTGAAAAGCTTCATCTTCATACGCAGAAGCTTATAAAAGAAAGAAAGATAAGAAGTTTACGCTGTTCACAACCGTGCACATTTCATAGGAGTGCGCTATGAGGCCTACCGACTACACGCCCGGTGATCACACTGCTTACAGGAAAAGCGTCGCATCAAAAGCAGCTGGTGCCTGTTCCTGGGTGCACACGTGTTCCTTCTGCCGTTCGCAGTCGGTATGGTACTAACCATCGTCGGAGTGATCACGGGGTTCACGCTGCAGCGCTGCGCATGCGACGTGGTGGCCGACCCGACAACGCCTGCCTTCAAGGACGTGATCAGGTGCGCCTTCATTTGTGTCTGCGGAGCAGAACGGAGCGCACGGCGAGCCTACGTGTCTTATGGTTTCTTCTCGTCGTCTCTTGTGACATTCACTGTTGTCAAAAACCCTCTTGGTACCAGTGTGACGAGCGGGACAGGCGTTCCATTCTTCTGGAAGAAGAAAGCCTATTGAGTGAAGCACCGTGGACGGTAGATTTTGCTTTAGCCGACAACGGAGCACACTGGGATACACTTATGATTCATAATGGAACTTTTATGTATTAGCGCCCATTGCCTGTTTACTTTTCGTCAGGCGTACACTGATAAGATTCGGGTACCTCATTCGTCCGTCTCACTTAAGATATTGTACCACAGTGATGCAGCAGTGATGTAACAATAGCCACTGGTGAGGCTGATGCCTGACATCAGGTACATAGATTGATATCACGAGAGTCCAATGAAGAACCGAAGAATTGATGTCGGTATCGCAGGTTTCCGGATCACGATTTGTGTTGTGTATTTAAACGGCCGTCATACTAAGCGAGTTGATCTTTCCTGCGGTACACGAGGCGAGTCTCGCATGTAGTAACCGCAGTCTAATTTCCCTTGCCCTAGATTGCCTTCCACCATGCACATTTTGTACCACCCTTCGTTGTGTGCTCTTTACTTATATAAAGTTTGCCCCCCTCGTGTGGTGGATATGCCTCGATATGTTCCAAGAGAAGGCCAGTGGAGCTTAGGGAAGCAAGAACCTGGAGTTACTCAAAATCCGTAGTGTACTGTGCGAAATGTACACCGCAAGGTGCGCAAGAAATGAGAGGCACAAGAGGAAAGAGGGCCATACAGCGCTCTTTACGTGCAGCGTGGTTCAGCCAGCTTGCGAGTGATCGCTAGTACGTCAACTTGCCTTATAACTCCGTCCCTGTGGCTTCTAACGGCAAATTGGGCTAGTTGGTGAAGTCCCACCTTTTCTTGCGCTGGCGTGAGAAAACGACGAACGAGGACGAACACAAGCGTACGAGACGGAACAGGTGAAGCGCATACTAGCACCTCAGAGTGGATATAGTTAGCGCGTCACCTGTTCATCCTCATGCGTTTACGTTCGACCTCGTTGAAGTTGCTTCCTCACGCCAGCGCAAGAAAAGTTGGGACTTCTAGTGGTCTCACGGCTTTGCAAATTGACCACATTCAACAAATATTGCGTTATAAATGCCAATACTTGCAGCGACTGTGCATGTCCAACGAGTCTTATTGCAGTCTTCGTTTAGCAAAACTTGGTCGGTGAATAAAATCAGATGACGCATAGTAAACAACGCCACAAGAACGTCTAAAGCTAGAAGCATGAAGGCCAGACAAATCCCTGTACTAACTATCACTGCCATAGTAACTGAACCATCGCAGCGCCGGATTTCCTGTGGAATAATTTTAGTAGAAAACTCTATGTATCGATCCAGTAAAGCACCAGGATTTGCAGTGGTAAAAAAAAAAGTTAAGGAAGAAATCAGACAGACGAGAAAGAAGCAAGACCAACGTTTTCCAAAATTTATTGCTGGGCTAGTCGGTCTATGCTTAGGAGCTGAATACTGGTAAGCTCAATTTCCAGACGGGACACAGGATAGACACATAGACACATAGCGCTTGTCCTGTGCTTATGTGTCTATCTTCTGTCCCGTCTGAGAATCGCACTTACCAGTATTCAGTTCCTAAGTAAGTACAACCGTTTTTGTTGTCTTTTTTTACGGCTGGAAATCATGGTGTCACTACTTAACTGCGTGCGTAATAATTATTTCATTATGATTCTGACGTTTTGAAAATAAAGAGAAAAAAGAAAGAAGACAAAAAATAGAGAACTGCAAGAAACGTCTCAAGAAAAAGAGCCCGTTTTCTGGCGCTGTTATTTGCCCTGGAACATCATGGACCAACAGCTAACTGTCCTGAACTATAACCGTTAGCGGGATTTATCGTCCTAGAGTTTCGAACTGAGTGAAATATACCAATGGTGTAGTATGTACTCCCTTTGCTCTGATTATTTATTTTTTTCTCTCCGGCTCAGCGTTTAATGCTTGCTTATTTATATCTGTATAACATATATCGGTGCTTCTTCTGCGAGACAATCGTCCACTCTATGCTGAAGGCTTTATGATAAAGCGCGCAGACAGCTCTCTAAAGAAATAACCGAATGAATAGGTGAAACTTCACCGCTCAATGTCGGCCCAGGTTCGGGATGAAAGTTGCGCGGGAGTGGGAAATCGTCAACGGCACCCGGCAGGCCCTGTCTCACGTCAGCGCGGACACGGTGCAGGACATCTTCAAGCGCTTCGCGAGGTGCCGCGAACAGCCGCTCAGTCTGTACAAGCTGCTCGGGGACCAGCTGATGCGCAACATCTCCGGGTATGCACTCGCCGCGAGAAACTTCGCAGTGTCTACGAAGAGTGATCGTAATTCGTTGGCATTCTTAGGATACTTCACGCACTTTCCGGGAGCTAGCCATACTAATGTATGTATGTATGTATGTATGTATGTATGTATGTATGTATGTATGTATGTATGTATGTATGTATGTATGTATGTATGTATGTATGTATGTATGTATGTATGTATGTATGTATGTATGTATGTATGTATGTATGTATGTATGTATGTATGTATGTATGTATGTATGTATGTATGTATGTATGTATGTATGCATAGTTTTATCTTTAGCTGCACCAAAATTAAAAAAAAATACCTGTGGCAGATAGCGCACTTCTAACCCTTGAGCGCTAAATTAGTCGGTGAGGCGGGCATTACTTCTACGAAAAATCAAAGTACGTAATTGAGTAATTAACTTCATTAAAATAATTATATTTTTGTTAATTCCTTTGAAGCACATATTTTGGTGTACTAGTTGTACACGGTGAGTTCGCAAGGCGCTAGGTGGTGCAGAGTGTTCTTAGGCAACACAGCAACAAAGAACGTTAAGCGGGAAGTCAGAGAGGCTGAAATAATCTCATAGGTGGCGGCAATGGAAAAGAAACCTGCCATGACTAACTACTTCAGCGGGAAAAATGCAATCAGCAGAGAAACAATTTACGTGTACTCAAAGGGAAGCCCATTACTTTTCGAAGCGAGATCGGGATGCTTTAGAACACGCACCCATAAAGCGAGATACAAGAAGGAAGAAGAAGCATGTGCTTGCTGCGGTAAAGCTAGGGAAACGATGGAGCATGTTTTATTAGAATGTGAAGATATCTGCCCAGCGGTCGATTTAGGCACCAATGGGCTCCTTGAAGCCCTTGAGTACAGCGAGAGCAGGGGGAAAGTAAACATGTTCATAATAGAGATTAGTAAGAGGCGATCGGAAGGTTGGTGGAAGAAAAGTAGGGAAACGACAAAAAACCGGAGACGTACAAAAACGAAGGGCACAATATAGGGTCAGAAAATTTGGTTATGGGAATTCATCGGGTGTTTATTTTTCTTTTATTCCTTATTTTTTTTACTTAGGTAGGACATCAAGTAGTACAATAGCAAGAGCTCTGTGGTGCAACCCACCGCCCCGTTCCAAAGGGGGGTGCTCCTAACATCTATCAATCCATCCATCCATCCCATCCAATCGCGAAAGAGGAGTCCCGGTGCAATAAAAGCGTCGTACATAATTCGTTCCAACGGTGTCAATATACGTTGTGTCGCTATATTGATTCAGGACCCGCCGTGGTTGCTCAGTGGCTATGGTGTTGGGCTGCTGAGCACGAAGTCGCGGGATCGAATCCCGGCCACGGCGGCTGCATTTCGATGGGGGGCGAAATGCGAAAACACCCGTGTGCTTAGATTTAGGTGCACGTTAAAGAACCCCGGGTGGTCGAAATTTCTGGAGTCCTCCACTACGGCGTGCCTCATAATCAGAAAGTGGTTTTGGCACGTAAAACCCCATAATTTTTTTTTATATTGATTCAGTGCTCAACGCACTACCGACGGCAGTCATCGTGAGATGGGTTGTGCGGAATTTCTTTAGTGGCTTGCCATATTTTATAGTAAGAAAGCGCGATAGTTCATGTTTACATTTCATGCAGCCAGGAGCATAAAGAACAGTCGGGCGTCCGCTATGTTATCCAACTTGAACTTTATACGGAGCATCACAGCGACGCCGACAGCAAAGAATTTGCCGACGATTACGGTACTCCTTATGCGAAGTTTGAGTGCAGCTTTCTCACGCTGGAACTTCATTCTGGCCTCTTTACCCACAATCCGCTCATTTGAAATGAATTCGAAAATTTGTTGGAGAAGATTAAGAGTTGCAGACACGCTTAAAGTAGGCAGCGGCCTTTGCGATACTTCCTAATGCGAAATTTGAGCGCAGCTCTCTACATGGGGTAGGACTGCCTCGCTAATCGGGAGATCGCGAGAGGGGCGCGATTCACAGCAGCCGCCGCAGACAGACTTCCACTCATGCAGTGCTTTGTTTCCACACAGACGACGCGCGCTATACTCTGTCGCCATCTCGTAGCCGAAGTTGCCGCAAAGCTCGTCCTGCTCCACACTACCCTCCTCCTCCGCTTTCCGCCTCGTGACTCTAAAGGCCCTTAAACTTCGTAAAGTAGTGACACTCTCCTTCTCCGCCTTCCCTCCTCCTCGTTTCTCCTCTCTTTCACGCTCCCTCCTCGACCGTGGCGTAGCAACGCCGTGGCGTAGCTCGAGCGTAGCAACGGCGCCAACATGCGCTCCTCGCCACTCCGTAGACGCTTCTCGAGCAAAAATGGCGTGATGCACGGCGCGAGGCCCCACGTGATGCTATCAGGCCAATAGCGACGCGGCGTCGGCCTCGGCCAGAGCACGCGAGGAAGAGGTGGCATTCTTCAAAGCATGGCACTTCTTTACGAAGTTTAAGGGGCTTTACGTCATTCTGCTGCACCCTCCTCCTCACGCTGTCTTCGCTATCACCGTATTTCATCTGCCACTGCTCTCCGCGTTCGGTTTCATCCTTCTCTGCGGTCGTTCGCTCGGTTTACGAGGGACAACGCCGACACTCCCCGCAGGAATGGTTGCCAAGAGCTACGCTACAAAATTCCCCTGGAGTGGCCATATTGTTGCTGTCGCAATAAAACAAAAATAGACGTTTCGTAGGCCCCTACATAGCGCCTGAATGGCGCTGACGCTAGAAAGCGAGGTAACAGTGACACGTCCAAGGAAGTAGCAAAAAAAAAAAAGTTAAGACATACGGTGGCTGCTGCAGCGCAAGTGATAGTAAAGCCATGCGGTAGTTGTGAGTTCAAATCTATTTTGCGGTGCGCTGTGTTGCATCCTGTTTCATTGATGTTTATTTGTTTTGCTGACGAAGATCTTGAAAAAAGAACCCCCCATATTTTCGTAAGCTAATACCGCAGTCGCTGCGAACACTCCTTGAGTCACTACAGTCAACACTCTTGAGTCAATACTTGAGTCAATACTCACTACATTGAGTACTGACCATCCGTCGGTATAGTTACCTAGCTTAAATCGAAACTCTTAGTTTCACTAGTCTGTTGTGCGCAGGGCAAAATTAAGCGGAAGCTTTTTTTAGGGCGCCTATTAGGACTTGCAGACTGACTCCAACCAAATAACTGAATTTTATTAGCACGACGTTTCGGAGCCCATTCGGCTCCTTCTTCAGGGGTTACTCTTCGGGGGGTGGCGGTGTGCAGCTCCTAAAGGGTCTTTTGTAAAGAAAATTAAGGGAGAGTACGGAAGGTGGGGAGACACTTCACAGACGGGAAGGCGGGGGGGGGACAAAAGGGTGAGACGGCTGCCCTGGTGCTGGGCGGCTGGGATGACCGGAGCTTGACCCGCGAGAGTCCCGCTAACGGGAGGGGGGGGGGGGGGGGAGGTTCGGGGCAGCGCCGACGTTTTGGCGTTGGTGAAATCCGGCTGGGTGTCTTTTTCTTCTTTTCGTCATGTCGCCAAGGCCATGTATATACACCGAGGGTAGGTTGCCCTTCACGCGGTTTATGTTAGCCCCCGTATTCTGAATGTGCCATGACTCCAGTAGTAGTCTTTATCGCGAGTTCGTCTCTCTTTGAAGGATTTGGGTTTCCTGGAAAGCAATTTCGTGGTCGGCGTCTTCAGAGTGTTCGGCGACGCTGCTGCGTATACGGTTGAATGTTCTGACGTCGTTCTCCTGTTGTCTGATCCTTTCTTTTAGATTTTTGGTTTCCCCGATGTACGACGCCGTACAATCGGCACAGCTGATTTTGTAGACGACGCTTTGAGCTTTTTCTTTTGGTGGACGATCTTTTGGTTTAGGGAGGAGGATATTGAAAGTGTTTATGGGTTTGTGCGCCACTTTGAGGCCTTGTTTTTTTAACATTCGGCTGAGCGCTTCGCTGGTACCTCTGATGTACGGGAAGGACACTCGTTTCTGGGGTTGAGGAGAAGTCAACGGCTGGAGGTCCCGTAGTTTGTTTCTTCTCTTTTATTGTCGGGTTGTTTTTCCAATGAAGTCATCTGTGTAGCCATTCGTTTTAAGTTTGTTGATAACCGTTCTCTCTTCTTTCTTTTGATCCGATTCCGATGAGGAATGAGTTTCGGCTCTTTTGAATAAAAAATTTACAACAGACGCCTTGTGGTTTGCCGGATGGTCGGATTGGAAGTGAAGGTAGCGGCCCGTGTGGGTTGGTTTTCAGTAGACTGAAAATTTTAAAATGCCATTTGTTCGTGTAACTTTTACATCTAAGAATGGGAACGATCCGTTCTGTTCGCGCTCATATGTGAACTGTATATCCGGGTATATGGAGTTTAAGTGTCTCTGCAGGTTTTCGACTTGCCCCGTCTTCACAGTGCAGAAGCAATCATCCACGTACCTGAGGAAGACTTTTGGTTTCGGGGCAAAAATAGTACTTAGAGCTCTCTCCTCGATATTCTCCATAGTCAAGTTAGCCATGGCCATGGAAATTGATGCCCCCATAGGAGTTGCTTAAGATGTCTGTAGTAGCTGCCTCGGAAGGTAGAATAGGTATTGGACAGGCACTGTTCAAGAAGGTGGCAGATCTCGTCCACACACGAGGGGGTTCTCTCGCTGAGCGTATCGTCGCGTTCCAGGGCATCCCTGTTTGCTGAAATAGCTAACTTAATGGGTACTCTGGTGAACAGAGAGATCACATCAAAAGAGACCAGACATTCATCATCTTCGATACGTACTTTTGATGTGAGTTTGCTGAAATTGTTGGAGTCGCGCACGTGGGATGCTGTCCTTCCGGTGAGTGGTGATATAATCTGATGCAAGTAAGTGGATAGTGATCGCAGGGGGAGAACACGGGAAGTCTACGATTGGTCGGAAGGGGATTCCGGGTTTATGAAGTTTTGGCAAACCGTAGAAAGCTGGGGCGGATCCGTTCCTACACATTAATGTTTAGTAGAGATTTCGAGAATTTGGATGGCTGCAGAATATTTCAACCAGCGTCTTATTCAGCACCGATAGGGTTCTCGTAGTGGGGTCCTTCTTTAGTTTCTCGTAGTCGTGGCTGTCAAGTAGGGCGGACGCCTTTTCCTCGTAGTCCCGTATGTTCGAAGCAACGATTGAGTTCCCCTTGTCCCCCGGTAGGATTACAATGCTTGTACCTCCTTTCAGTGTTCTCACTGCTCTTATTTCGTCGGGAGATAAGTTGCGTTCTCTCCTGCGGTTGTTATTGGACCTTATTATGCTGATTGCTTTCAGTCTGACCTCTTCCCGCACTTTGGGGTCCAGTTGCTGGATGCCGCTCTCAAGGGCGGCGATCATCTTGGTGAGGGGTGGGTTATCTGTGGTAACGTTGAATTTGTTACCTTTTGCCAGGATTGAAGTTTCTTCGGTCGTAAGCTTCCTCGATGATAAATTGGTTACCGTGTGTTTGTTTAACCATCCTGATTTCTCGGTTTCATTGATTAGGGAAGAGAATTCCTTCTGCGTTTCCCTGTGTTTCATTTCCTCTGAGGGCGCGACGGCTTTTGCAAACAAATCAATTGAAAAAAAAGCATGGTTTCGCTAAAGTCAGACGTTTTGTTTTGGGAAACCCCGCCGCAGGCAGCAGTGCCATGTTCTAGTAACATGGCGTCTTGGTTTAGAAATAGTATAGGCTTTACCATTTTATTGGATTTTTTAGCGTTTAGTAAAAAAAACAAGTACGTAAAAGATAAGGTCATGTAAATAACTGTATTATGCGTTTCAGAGCACACGCTACAACTTTACAAATACGACTAATGCCCTCAAATAAATGTCTAAAATTTTGTATAAATGAAGGTAACTAATTAGCTAACTTACCGCGCTTCAAGATAGTCTCAGTAACTCGAGACGGCTACGAACATTTGATATGCCATTGGTATCATTCGTCTAACATCTGCCAATCTATTGTAATATTTCCGTAAAACAAAATGTAGACTTTTTAATTGTCACCTTTCTTTATCTAATTAGCATGTTCACGGTGTCGGAGGTCCACAGATCGCAGTGTGCCTTGATAAGCGTTGCCAAAACTGCATGTGAGAGAGGGAACGTTTTAAGTATGCACGTCTTTAGTTCTCATTTTTATTTAAATTTTCAAGAAAATAAAATGACAAACAAATAAATAAATGATGTACAGGTCTGTGGGCAGCGATTGGGCCTTCTCGTGGCTCTGGTCGGATGTGCCGGACGCTCAGCTGACCGAGAAGCTCGCGCACTTCGCCGACCCCAAGGCGCCGCTCGTTCCCACGGGTGCGCCCGTGCTGACGGACCTCGAGTCCAAGATGAACGACGTCAAGTTGGTTCAGTTCAAGGACCTGAACGTGGCGTCCTACCTGCGAGACGTGAGTGATTCGCGAACGGAAACCGCCGCTGCTCCGACTGCAAGCCGAGGAGCCGCACTCGCGCACAACTCGCGGCGAAGGGGACGCGTGGCGGCGCTCTTGCTCGAAAGCAGAAAATATAGAAACCTTATTGATCAAAGCACCTGTATTGAAATAAGACATCAGATGGGCCTCTCAGTGTCAGATTAGATTTTTTTTCCGCATTGCTCTTTCGCGTTTTGGCAAATCCGAAACTATCGCAAGTAGTAAGCGACGCTGATTCAGTATCTGCTTCGACAAACCGACACAAAAAGCACTCTCAAGCGCTGACGGACTGCTTGGCGTAGCAACGCATGTGCAGAAGCTCCGCCCTCATAGGTGTTCCTGCAATGCCCCACGAAGTTGCCTTCCGTGCAAGCATTACGAAGAATGCTGACGCCTGTCAGTCCATGTCGAGAGACTTGCAAGAAGCTTATAACCGCTTAAGCAGTTATGCAAATGCAAAAATATTACCAAACTAACGCTGATATATCAGAAGAGAACACTAGAAATACGGAGGCAGGTTCGGAGTAGTTGATTGAGTATAATTAAACTGACCGCGAAATTAAAACTGGGATGAGAATTTTCGTCGTGTTTCACCTCTTCTGACAACGTTTCACTTTAGTGCAATCAGTTAAATTACAAACTAACTGCGCTGTAGTAAAACTACAAATTAGGGCTCAAGCGTGTGCAGCTGATACTGCGGTTGGAGATTAGCAGTTTATATAATGTGTAGAGAGCAGATATCGGGTGCATTATCTGCGCCACAAAATCGGTGCCAATGTTGTTTGGTCGAAAACCGCCGCGAAATACGTCGGGTAATATTGCACGAGCCAAGTTGCCACGCTTAATTGTCCTTGTGCATTTTATCGTTTCACTGGCATGGCGACCTAAAGACCTTTACAGCTACTTCTCGAAATGTTCCTGCAAATTGCGAGAATGCGCTGTCACATCTAATTCGCTGTTCACCATCTCTTTACCGAATAATGTGACAGGTGGACAGCCTTAACTTCAACACGGATGCTTTCGTACGCCTCTCGACGAAGTTGACGGATATCCGGCAGTCTGCGCAAGACGTAAGTACACTTTTGTTGTCCCCGTTTGCAAAGAGCCGAGCCGATATACACGCAGTGCCGCACTTTTGCCCTGGTGGAGCTGTTTGTCTTCTAGAGACGGGCAGTTGCCGCCATTGCGAATGTACAGTCGTCGTGCGAATCTTCGTGGATTTTTTATTTTTTTCACGTTCGTAGTTACATTTCGTGCTCGTCGGTTGCGAGCTGCTATTCTGCATATTTCAGAAACTTCGGCAAGCATTTTACGGTGATTTTACTGCCATCAGCATGCCGCAAAAACAAGAGAAGGTGACTTCTTCTTGGGCGAGTTGGTGTTAACTTAACATGATGCTTTTTAGAGCAAAAGCTCCAAAAAAGAAAAAAAAAACGGAGAGAGAGACAAGAAGTGTAGCGCTCGTCGTTCCTTTCCTTTGGCCTCTCTCTGTTTTCTTTCTTGAGTTTCGGCGCTAAAAAGCATCATGTTAAGAAGAAAAGTGACGGGCGAACATGCTGTGTACCCGGCGAAAAGCTTAACACGGGAGGCGTCGCAGCAAGGAGCAGTTACGCGTCCGTAGCTTCACCGCAATACCATCGGCGAGACGTTGAAACGTAGATGCTGTATTTCAGTGAAAAGTGAGAAAAGCGGGCAGCCGATCTTTATGCATATTAACAACCCCCTGGCGCGTTTTGACCTCGGTGGCCCCAGTCCATAGATGGCAACCGAATTCCTTCGCCTTACCGCAACCTCAGGTGCCCTCCTGAGGCCTTCGTTGGCCGGCATTATGTTTATTTTAATATGCCAATTTTTCTCACAACAATACATACCGTTATTACGCTGAAACTTAGATCAGCTGTTAAAGAACACTTACAATCGTAGAAAAAAGGTTCTGCGCTTACCGCGGCTCTGTTCTGCTCCAGTTCTTCGGAAAGATAGCATCTTATGAATGACCCTGATCGTTAATTAAAATTAAATTATGATATATTGCGTGCCAAAACAACATGATTATGAGGCGTTTCGTAGTGAGGGACTCCGGAAATTTGGAACACCTGGGGTTCTTTAACGTGCGCCTAAATCTAAGTATACGTATGTTTTCGCATTTCGCCCCCATCGAAACGCGGCCGCCGTGGCCGGGATTCGATCCCGCGACCTCCTGCTTAGCAGCCTAACACCATAGCCACCAAGCAACCACGGCGGGTGACCCTGCCCTTTCTATGTAACACTGGGCGGGTTTTTTTGCTTGTTTATATTAAAAAATCCCTATATTTTCTTCGTCTGTACCTCTCGTACGGACGCCTGAGAAATTAGTGGAAGCGAGCCTCGAAGGCCATCCTCTGCAGTATTGTAGATGACGGAAGTGACATAGACCGTACGTTTAAGTCGTTACTTAGTGCGAGGTGCGCAGACGAAGGCAGATTCGCAGTTTCTTTTCTTGAAAAACTTGGTGATTGCTGTAAATCGTATGTTGAATGATCCAGGCCATAAAACGCGACCTTGCTGCAAAACCTTACCAGTCTTCTTTTCCCACGCATGTACAGTGATCTGCGTTTACCTCTCAATATCTTAAATAAAGAAAGATTATAGATGGTGACAGCAATCAGTATCAATGATCAGTGCGACGTGACATGTACGCGGGCACGAGATCGTTTCGCAGTAACGGAAACGTTCGTATTTTCGCATGGAAAGGCGACCACGAAGCAGAAGGTCTCCGACATCCTGCAGCAGGTCCAGAAAACCGTGGACGAGTACGCCAAGGGGCAACCGAAGAAGGTGCGCCTGTCGGCGAGGTCGTCCCGGCGACACGTCGACTCTCTGCCTTCCAAAACTTACGCTCCGTGTAGTGCAGGCTGGGAGCTTGGAAAGAAAAAAAAAAAAAAAAATGGGTGGGGGACCTGTATTTCACGCATGTCCTGACTTCCGAAAACCTAAACTGCAATCAGTTGATGGAAATATGTATAAATGCAAATTTTTCACAACGTGCGTTCACAACGTGCGCAGCTGAATTCTGCTCTGTGCATGGAAACCAATGCTTCGTTGGTTCAAGGAGGTTTATTCGCTTCGTGACAGGTGATTTGTATGCGCCACCGAAGATGAAAAAATAAAGATTAAGTGGCGATTTAGGCGGTAAAAGCGAGAGAAATGAATTAGTATTACGTCGCGCTTGTTTGAGGGCCCGGATCCGTGATTTAAACCGCGTTCACCGCGTTGCAAAGTGTTGTTCGGGAGCTTACTCGACACACGCACTGCCTCTTCGAGCAGCGAAGTGCAGCTGACGGTGGTCCGAAGAAGACTACCGTCAGTTGTATTATGTATACACGCACACGCTCTTCTAAGCGCTCCCATCCACCGTCTACCTCTACCACGTGACTGGCTTTCCGCAATTCACACACACACACGTTCTTTCCACTTTTGCACTCTTAATGCTGACGCGTTAAAAAGCAAACAAGCTAGGTATAAAATACGGAAAACGGACGAGCTTACGAAGAAGCAGAACTCGGAGCTCGACGTTTGCGTGCAACCGACCGAGCTCAGAAAGCAAAGCTGCCGAGCCCGGCAGAACCCGCGCATGCGCTCCCCGGCACGAAGCTCGGCTTCCTTTGTCGAAGAAGAATGCGGGGCATACAACGCAGGTGTTGTAGCAGTATGCATATTTTACCGAGTTTCTTCATAACCACGTCGTTAGAGAACGAAACAAACGGGGCTGTACGCGCCACCGCAACTTCGCGCACTACCTTATACTGACGGCTTACGCAGGACCACAGAATCCACTCGTGCCAACAACGCGGGAACGGTTCGTCGTTCCTCGTTTTTCGATGTGTTTCTCCTGCTCTCACTGGTTTGTATAACTGCACACAACCGTGTCCACGTCCCTTTCTGTATTTTTGTCCATGCTCGTGTCTCCTGACAAACACGTTCTGTCCGCATGTGTGTCATCTGTCCGTAGATCTTACATACATATAACATATGCGTACACATGTGTACGTATGTGCATCTGCTGTTTCTATGGGCTCGGTTTTTCTTTCGCCCTTATGCGTTAAAGTTGCGCTTTTTCCACCATCCACCTGAACTAACTTGTCAAACTTCTTGCTTTGCTTTAGTACAAGGAACCTTTCTATAATCTCATCGTATAAGCCACGTCCACTGCAGGCCGAATTCCTTTCCCAGTGACCTCAAAGTACGCCTTTCTTGCGGCTGCAAATTTCCTCATTTCATCACACCACCTAATCCTCTGCCCTCTTCGATTGCACTTCCCGTCTCGCGGATGTGTAATAATAGAAGACCAACGGGTTCTTGCCCTACGCCTTACACGGCCTGTCCATTTCCATTGTTTTTTCTCAATGTGAACTAAAACATTAGCTACCCCCATTTGCTCTTTAATCCACACCGCTGTCTTTATCTGTTTCAACGTTACGCCCAACATTTTTCGTTGCACCGTTCATTGCGCGGTCCTCAACTTCTTCCCAGGCTTCTTTGTTTACCTCCAAGCTTCTGCTCCATTCTTTATAGTAATGTTACGCAATCACACTGGTAGAGACACTCAGTCTCAAAGTAGAAGCATGTCAGTGCGCAGCGCTTCTCCGGAGCATGAATATCGTGCCGAGCAACACTTTTTAAAGCGATTAATAAGCGCACAGCTCGATCCCATTTCTCTTTTGCGTCTGGCTTTCCAGAAGCAGCTCGTGCAGATCCTGGAGGAAATCGTGGCCTTGAAGATGGTCGAAGGCAAGAGCATCGATGTGAGCACGCATCACCCGCACTATTCGAAACTCTATAGAGGTGTTCGAACGACAGGTTTTGTGTGCAATGGAATTAGAATATTCGCGAAAAAACGAAATCCGAATGCCGAACGTTTTCTTATTTTTAAACAGAGGGAACTTCAAGTGCAGCCTGTAGTTCGTCGTTTAAAAAAATAAATCGCGCTTATCGACGTCATTTTGCACGTGGTGCAGGAGTACAACCGGGAGAAAGTGACCGACCTCGCGTCTCGCACCACCAGACTGTGGCCTGCTCTGACCCGCGTGCTGGGAGGATCGGGACGCTACAAGCAGCAGATGAGCCAGCTGGTCGGCACCTACGTGTCTCACATGGCGAAAGCGGCAAGTGCCGTAACGACTGTACCGTTCGTAGCAGTAGGGGCGGCCAAATATTCCACATTTAGAGTACGCATACACTATTAAACACCAACTATTCTTATTCATATGTGAAAACGAACTATTTGGTATTTTCGATTATCTGAAACTAAGCAAACCGTACGAAGAACCGACTCTTCAAAATTTGATCACTGTGCTTCGCCTGTCGGAAAGTATCGGAAGTCATCAGATGGGAAACAACGGAGGAAGTTATCGAAGCAATGTGGAAACAAAATGGCTAATGCAAGCTTTCTTTTGCGTTTCGCGGCGGAAGCCTACGTGAAAGCCTGCGATTCTCGCTTGCAGTGTAGTCATGTAGGAGTCTTATCTTTACGTTAAAACCACTCATGTTCTTTTTCCTTTCTTTGTTGCAATGGGCTCTGTTACTTGTGTCTACACCGTACAAGTCCTTCAGCAGCTTTTCTTTCTTTTCTGAAAGTGCTGATCTTCTTCCACCAACTATTTATTTAGCGTTCTTAGAAACTTAGTCATACAGCATTCTTGAAAAACTCGTTTGCAACCAGGCTTTAAAGATGTTTAGAGGCTATTCGCTCAGTGTGTGTGTTTTTTAATTACAGTTAGTGACCTTGTGTTTAACTGATTCTTTGTGCCTAATTGTTATATGACTTTTTTTTTACATTCGCGAGTACAGGCGCGATGCCTGAATATAGCGAAATAGTTATTCCCGCTGTAAATATGTCCGTCTGTGTTTGGTTATTCAATATTCCGTACTTGCCATTCGTATTAAATTCGTATTCGACAAAGATGATGCTCGCCCACCTGTCTGTGCACTTTATGTTCGAAAAAAGGTAAGCGTGCAGAGGAAGAGGGAAACGGACATCTCTCTTCTTGTACCCGTGTCTGTACGCCTAACTTTTTTCTAACAAGATTTCCTACCAACCAGCTCGCCTTCCTGTGACTCTAAGCTACACTTTAAAGGGACAGTAAAGACAAACATCGAATAAGTTTATAGACTGCTGAAGTGTTCCAAAACTTATTATCTTTAACTTTGCGGTAGCGAGTTAACTATTGGAAGAAAAAATTAAGGTCGGACTTTCATTCATTAAGCTAACACCGTTGCCGCTATACCAGCGCGGCGGCTTTGCGTATTTGCGCATTTTTCACTGTAGTCATGAAGCATTAACTCAGAAGGTCGTATTTAAATACATGCGCCACTGCGCCATATCTGATGAGGTTTCTTTTATTTAAAATAAAGAAGGGTAAAATCTGCCGAATGTAGGGAGCAGATTTATTGTATGACTGGGTCATCAATATTATATTAAAGATAATAAACAACGCGATAATTTCAAGAATAAACATCAAATTTACAACTCTGTAACTCGGCAATAAAAATAAGATATAATTGTGTAAACCGCACCTTATAATAAACCTAAAGGGGACACAATTAGTGTGTTATACACTGCTCTGAAATATACCAGCAATTTGTGACTAGGACTTTTGCAAAACACTCGTAAACATTGTAGTAACTTAGTGCAAGTTGTAAACACACATGGGAAATTTATTTGCTTTGGATGCTATAAGGGTTGCAGCTTACGTAACTGCGATATCTGTTCATGGCGCAGAGTCACCAATTGGTAAACTGCGTGTTTATGCAGTTTCTTAAAGCTTACTGATTCTTGGAACTTTCAAGAAAACATATTTCAAGCAATAAAAGAGATCTTTCAAGAGTCACTAGAATTTAACCTTTTCTCTCTAATGCAACAATTTTTTTTCATATTGGTACGGCGAAGGTTTGACAATAGCATTTGTGCGTTTTACATGTACTCGAACAGGTGGCATAGGGCCATAGGCAAAGCTTCCTTCTAATACAGGCTGAATTGTGCGCCCCTCCCTCCCTCCCTCCCCCACTCAGCTTCAACGTAAGTTTACGCCAACGTCATGCTGCAGGTGAAGGAAGACGTTGGGCGCTGTGGCCCTGCGTACGCCATTTACGAGTCGGCCCTGAACACAGTCTGCCTGGACCTGGTGGCGCCATACGTGAGTGTGTAACCACAGGACTCTCTAGCTCGGCCGGCAAAGAGAAGCGCTGGCACTGTGCCGTGCAATGACCGGCAGCACTGGCGTTCACGCGGCTTTGCTGTAAGGCACCACGAGCACGCAGAGACGCCGTCGACCCGCTTGCGTCGAGATTCTTGCATCGCGCGCGACAGAAACGGTCGCTACTACGCGTCGGTAGCACATTATCCGACTTTATAAAGAGACCCACTAAAGAGAAACATTAAATCGATTTAAACTGACGACGTATTCTTTTAAAACATTATTTTCATTCATTTTGCGGTAAGAGGTTGATCACTGGAAGAGAGAGTCATAGTCCAAGTTTCATTTCTTGAGTTTCACGCCGAAATATGAGTGTAGGTACGTTAGTGTACGTTAGGTACAGCGAAGTTCTTAAGAGGGAGTCCCGCAATGGCGTACCATGCGGCGAAGTCGCCGGTATGCGATGACATGGTCGATTTCGAATGTAAATGCAACGCAGCGGCAACAGGAACCACCATAATTTGTTTTAACACGTAATTTTCAATGATTATAAATGCTGTTTTGCCTATATATATCTCATTCCAATAGACAACATATATGCACAGTTTCTTAATACGTAATTTTTGTTTCTGATGTCGTGTTGGAGATCTGCTAGTGGTTCGTATATATGGTACAATGCGTTGGCGGGCTAGTTGGTGCGAATTCATGATTACATTGTTTAGCGCAACACAACGGACACAAGAAAGACGACAGGGCAAGGCGCTACTCTCAACTGACATCACTTTATTGCGTCACTCCTTTATAGACAGCAGAATCTAGAAGAACATGCGCAGTGAGCACCATGTGCAGGAACCACCAACATCCGATCACCAGAGCGCACTCATGTGACAGAATCCAAAAAAACCTTATTCAGAGCTGTACAAGGTTAAAGAAGGCCCACTAATGCACTGTGATCCCAATGACTGTATGAAGAAAGCTTCCGATAATTCCCGGGTGGTGGTATCACGGCTCTTTTTCAATATCGTAGTATCACGAAACATAGCCTTGCACTTGCATATTTTACAATGTTGAACCAAATGAGAACCTGTGCCTGTCTCTATGGATCGCTCATGTTGTCTGAGGCGCTCGTTAACACAGCGGCCTGACTGCCCTACATACACTTTGCCACATGAAAACGGAACCTTATATACCACACTGACGCTGCAATCTACAAACTTCGCATGGTTCTTTTCACAACCTGTTTTTTTTTGCTTGTTTTAGAAATACGGCTGCACAACATTGACAGTTTCTGAGGAGCAGGAAACACTACTGGGATTTTTGACCTAGTGGCGACATTCTTTAGACTGTGAGCCACTCTATGGCAATACGGCACAACTTCAGGCCTCTTCTTTTGTGTAATACAGTTACTTTTGTGCCGCTTCCCTTTCAGTTTCGGAAGCAATACCTCAGAGGCTGACGTCCCCACAACACTTAGGTAACCCGCTGCCTGCAGCCTATTTAACTGCGCAATGGAACTCTGGCTCGCAGTGTGATGACAGGATTTCATTAACGAAGATTCTAGACACTACAAAGCAGTGGCGCGTTTCCCAATCTTTGAGTGCGCAGACGCATGAGGTAAAAGTTCCTTACGTGCACGTGGCGAGTACATCCAACAGGCGTGACCTGTTTGTAAGGATAGCTGCAAATCTAAAAACTGGAGTTTACTTCCCTAGATAGCTTATGTGTGAAAGTTAAACTTTTGCCATTGTCATTGACAAGAGTTAATATGTCAGCTACTGTAACGGAGCAATCGTTGCTAGTCTGTTTTATCACAAGAAAATCGTCAACATATCTAAAACTTTGAACCAAGTCATTGTTTAGAGCACTCTTAAGAGCGCGGTCGACAAACGGTAAAAATTATTACAAAGAGCAGGCGCCACAGATGAACCAATACACACACCATTTTTCTGAATAAATAGCTTATTTTCGAACCTGATGAAAGTTGCACTTAGATAAAATTCGAGAAGGGACATGAAATTTTCCGAGGACCCCCCAACCCGGTTGCATTGCGAAAATCTACTTCGCCACTTTCTTCGATGCACGTCATCACACTACGAAATAGCTCATCGTGCGGTATTGAGTGAAAAAATTTTTGACGTCCACAGAAAAAATGGTGGCTAGTGAATGGTTGTCTTCTAGAAAGGAAACAACATCGAAACAAATCGAAAACAAAATCAAGTGGCTCAGGGGGTGAAAGGCTGACGCCGTTGTGCTGCAACACAGCCTACTTGTAAGCCGCAAGATAACAGCCATGCGCGACCGCGGTAGAACGCAGCAGTAGTTTTACTGCCTTTCGAGTAAGGCCGTGAACACGCAGACAATCCAATTGTACTTCCGAAAGGTGCGAGATCTCGCATATACAACTGTCAGCTCGCTAATAAGTTGTCAGATTGGCATGCATCTGCGAATATTCTTTTCTCATATTTTGAAGCGTGTCCTAGAGGAAAGTGTTGACACCTCAGCAGGTTGTTCTGACACTGCACTCCGTTTTGTAACTTCGCCGTGACAAGTGAGGCGCAGTCGGGTCTAGCGGACGTTGGCGCCCCTTGCAACATTGCTCGGCGGCTTTCCCCAAGCGAATGCTCAACGAAACATAGGGCCAAACAATGAAATCTTCCTTACCTCAGTAAGGAAGCCTTCATTGCGGTGAGGCTACCTTATGTCACTCTGAAAGCTTCCTTACTGAGGGGCCCTCGGTGAAGGCTTCCTTGGTGCTTCCTCAGCATAAGGTAGCTCCAAAGCTACCTTCATGCGTCCTTACGCCGCTCCTGGCCCTGAACGAGCACTTCACCTCGCTGCTTAACCACTTGACGTTTGCTTGCGCATGCGCGCTGTGTGCCCACCTGCGGAGAAGCGCGAGCACGGTACGTCTTGCCAGGCATGTTCGTTTCAGTCACGCGTGCGGCATGAAAGCGTTGCTAGGCGCTGCACGACGCCGGCGTGCCAGCGTTGATGGAGCACATCAAGTTTTGCACTGTAATGCGCTACTTTTTTAAAGTTTAGTAAACAAAACTAGAAGAAAGCGTCCGCGCTTCTCTATATTAGCTCTTTAATTTAAAGACTGTGCGACGATACAACATTCTTTTATTGAATAATGGTGTTCGCGTAAAGCTTTTAAGAGATAATCGCGAACCCAGGCATGCGGCAACCGCTCCTTACGTGAGGACGGGCGAAGGGAGCTTTCAGAGTACGCTTGCTTCCTCCATCGGTCCTTCGCTGTAAGGAGGCCTCACGTAAGGTTAGGAAGCGCTCGAAGGAAAGGAACGTTTCATTGTTTGGGCCATAGTCGACGAGGGTTGTTTCACCCTACTGTGCAAGTAAGGCAGCGGTGCCGCGCGCTCGATGGAGTCGAGGAAGACTTTATAATCGCTGTTTGTGAACATCTGATGGAATACCGTATCCACGCTCTGGAAGTGCGCCGTTAATGTTGGCAACGGTGTGTCCCCGCAGAACAGCATGTGGGTATGTCTGCTCACCTACCTGCTTGTGGGAGTGGTGGCCTTGGTACTGGCGCTCAGCTTGTCCACCCTGTACATGCGAGCACCAAAGGTTCAACCTGCGACGGTCGCCGGCGTTGCTGCGACACCGCACCAGGAACCGTGAGTGGCCAGTGCTCGTGTTGGCGCCTCGAACGTGACTGCGCGAGATTAGCAAGGTAAAGTTGTGGGTCAGTTGGTGAGACATTGTGAATGAAACCGCTACGGACACAAGACGGAGGGAGACGACGACAGAGCGCAGGACCACCCCGTGTAGTCGTCTCCCTCCGTCCTGTGTCTGTGGCGGTTTTATTCACAATGACTGTGCGAGCTTTCCCTGCCCACCTGTTTTCTCATCGCCACGGGCACTCGACAGATGAGTTCGGAGATCGGGCAGCGCGTACGCTTTTATTTGAGGCTGTACTGGACTTCGCGACCACGAGACAATCGAGTATAGGTGTACTGTTCTGGCCGGACGGGCAACAGAGGATCAGTGGCGTAGCCAGAAACCTTTTCGGGAAGGGTGATGGAAGGGTCGACGTACTTGACCGCGGACGGAGAGGGTGAGGAGGTGTTGGGCAGGCCGCATACTATCTATTTCTTTATTTATTTATTTATTTACAGTACCATCAGAGTAAATATACATTATAGAGGGGAGAGGCTACATAAAGGAAGTAAAAAATGATATACAGGAAAGGCACAGTATAAGTAAATATAGAAAATTACACTAGCTCAATAATTTACACAAAAAATAGTAGTCGTAGTTCACCATAGAAATTTCATCATACACTTCAATATACAGGTTGGGAACGATAGGTAAATACATACATAGTTAATTTGAAGAAATAGTACTTATACAATAATAAGTCACATGATATATTGAACGCAAGGTTCATGATTTACATGTAGTTAACTAAAGCATTTCTAAATTGAACAGGATTACTTATATTAACAATAGATGCTGGCAGACCATTCCATTCGTTGCATGTTTTAGGTAAAAATGATTGCAAATGTGTTAGTGCGTTAGAGCGAGGAACATGGACCTTATGCCTATGATCTCTACGTGAGAAGATGAATGGTGCTGGGTTAATCCATGCCGACCGAAGCGCAGCGTTCTGGTAGTAAATCTTATGAAATAAGCATAGGCGTGATTGTTTCCTGCGGGTTAATAGCGAAGGTAGGTTCAGAGTAGTCTTCATTTGTATTACGCTTGCTGTACGATGGTAATTAGCTAGTATAAACCGAGCGGAGCGATTCTGGACACTTTCAAGGCAGTTAATTGAGGTGGCATGATGTGGGTCCCATACTGATGATGCATATTCCAACTGTGGACGGACATATGTCGTGTATAACAAATGTTTGAGTGATAATGGTGCGAGCGAGAAGTTTCTACGAAGATATCCAAGTGTGCGATTAGCGTTGCTCGTTATAAAGTCGATATGGTACTTCCAGCATAAGTTATAGGTTATATGGAAGCCCAGATATTTGTAATTTATTACGCTCTCTAAAGGAATGTTATTAAGTAAATAGGCAGGACAAGCTTCATTAGTACGGGATATTCGCATTGATTTACATTTCTTGACGTTAAGCTGCATGTGCCATTTTATAGTCCAGTTATGCAGTGTGTTTAAATCGTCCTGAAGAGATGAAATATTAGTGTCATTAGTAATATTACGATATATTACGCAGTCATCTGCAAAAAGACAAATTTTAGACGAAATGTTATCAGGTAGATCATTAATGTAGATTAAAAACAACAGCGGCCCAAGCACAGACCCTTGTGGAACACCTGATTTAACTGGGGTTAGAGTTGAATTAACTTCATTAGCGCTTACAAATTGCATGCGGTGTGTTAGAAATGCTTTTATCCAATTAAGTACATTAGTATCAATGTTTAGTGCGCTGAGTTTAGATAGCAGTAATGTGTGGTGTACTTTGTCAAAAGCTTTAGCGAAATCAAGAAAAATACAGTCCGTAAGAAATCCTGCATCCAAGTTGGAATGCAAGTCGTTAGTAAAGCAAAGAAGCTGGGTATCACAGGAGAATGTTTTACGAAAACCATGTTGGCTAGAGGTAAAGAAGTTGTTAGATTCAAGGTGATTGATTACCTGAGAATAAATTACGTGCTCCATTATTTTACAGGGCACTGAAGTCAAACTAATGGGCCTACAGTTATAAGGGTTATGCGTATCACCAGATTTATGAATTGGAACGATCTTAGCCGTTTTCCAATCTAAAGGCAATGTGCCGTTGTGAAGCGACTGAGAAAAAAAGTAATTCTAAAATTATCGAGCAGTACTCACTAGTACTGTGTAAAAATTTAATGTTGATTCCATCAACACCACATGACGATTTCAATTCTAATTTATTTATAATCGATTTAATACCGTTACTATTAAATGCTATGGGGTCCATGTGGGGGTATCTTTTAGGCTGTATTTCGGGAGGAGGAGTAACATGCGAAGACGGCGAAAAGGCCTGTACGAACGTATTTAGCACGTCAGCGCATGCGTGGTCGGCGATTGCTTTCCCAGTTAGTGAAGTTAGAGTAACCTTTCTAGTGTTATCTCCTTTCATAGAGCTCCAGAATGCCTTACTGTTAGTTTTCAGTAGCTTGGGAAAGGTAACGTTGTAGTAGGAAAATTTTGCAGACCGTAAATTTGAAAAGTACGTTGCGGCAGCAGATTTGTATGAGAACCAGCGTTCAGGATTTAGTGACCGTTTAGCGATACGAAATAGGCGCTTCTTTTTGTTACATAGTCTGTTAAAGTGTCTGTTATACCACGGTGCGTTACTATTTGAATATATACGTCGGACTAGAATATAACGATTTATTAGATCAGATACTTTTTCTTTAAAGAGGCGCCAATTTGTCTCGACAGAACGATCAAGATGGCAAAGTAGAAACGTGTCGAGAAAGGAAGCAAGTTCGTTGTTTATTGCCGAGAAGTTAGCCTTTTTATAATCTTTTATTTCCTTAAATCGTTTACGTTTCAGTGGTAGTGATATCGTGATTGTAAAATGTAATGTATCGGGGTCGCTAAGGCCAGGTAAGTGCGTTATCGGGGATACAATATCAGCTGATGATGTCAGCACGAGATCAAGTAATGATGACGTAGTGCCTGTTACACGTGTTGGAATAAGGACCGTTTGTACTAAGGTAAAGTCAGAACAAATAGCGATAAATTGATTAGCCTCACTAGATGATGGGTTAGAGAAGGGACATGTGCTTGGCCAATTTATGTTAGGAAAGTTAAAGGCACCCATAAGAATTATCTTTGCTCCCGGGAATCTTACTGGTAACTGATTTAGACAGTCATGTAGGTGATCACAAAACGAACTATTCGAGGGTGGCCGGTAGCAGACGCCTAACATATTTTTTTTGAAATTAATGGTTAAACAACACCAGATAGATTCAATTTCAGTGATTATCGGTACGTTAAAGCACTCAACGTCTCTACTAACAGCAAGTAATACGCCGCCCCCTATTCTGTCAGTACGGTCATACCGATACACAACGTATCTTTTACGGCAATGAAACAATTCTTCGTTTGTTACTTTGTTAGTCAACCAAGTTTCAGTTATCGCTATTATGTCAGCATCAGTGTCATCAACCAGAGAACACAATTTGTCCCTTTTATTAAATATACTGCGAATATTAGTGAATACAACAGAAATAACATGTTTCGATGAAGTGCAAGCATCTCCCCTTGCGTTTCGCTATCGCGAGTTCTGTAAGACACGACCTGAGCGCAGAATTCGAGGATCGGAATTTCTGTTTCGTGGCGTTATTTCGTAGAAAACATCGTTATCTTGGTCGTAGCCGTAACATTTTCTCCCACGAATAGTCTTTTGTAACGTAGCCTGTAGGGTACATTTCGCGTTGCCTCACAGAAGTCTTCGCTCACAGTCAGGCTGCTTTCTTTTAGAAGAGAGTGCTTAGACACAACTTGTTCTTTGGTTTTATAAGAGAAAAACTTAACTATTATGGGCCGTGATTTTTCTTGACTGTAGCGACCAATCCTATGTGCACGCACTATGTAGTCGCAAGTTAAACTAAGTTTTAAAGTGTTATTTATTTATCAAATCCAGGGCTTTTTCCTCTGACTGCATTGAATTTTGTGTTAAAGTATCCGGTACTCAAAAAAAAAAAAAAAACAGATTGTCGCGACGTGAGCGATCTTCCGCGATCTTCCGCGTCACTAGCACCAATATCGGGGGAGGGAGGGGGGGGGGGGGCACGTGCACGCTATGCCTGCCCCCTGGCTACGCCACTATAGAGAATATATTTTTGCGTAAAATGAAAAACATGTTACATTTGCTCCATAGCAACTTGAAACCACTTCGCCGAGGTTCAGACACCTCTTTTCGGCGGACATGACAAAGCTGTTGGCATTGTTCCCTTTGCGTGCCAGAGGGCCAGGCGGTGACGGTAAGGCGGCGCCCGGAACTGTGGCGTTTGGGGTGGATAGGCCGACAGCCCCTCTGGCGGGCGGCCAAGCGGAGCACCCGGCCAGGCACGTCGTCACCGCATCGGCCGGCGAGGACACGAGCAGGTATAGGACACGGCTCGTACGAAGCCACTTTCAGCTGAGCTGAGAGACGCCGGGTGGCGTAGGCCGCCACGCTTTAGTACGGTGTGATGGAGATGGAGGCATCAGAGGCCGTAGTCTCTCACCTGTTTGGCAGAACTTTGCAACTTCGTCGCTAGCTTTAACGAGTTTTTAGGGACCTTAGCGACAAATGTAGCGTTCCGGACTCTCAGTATATATATATATATATATATATATATATATATATATATATATATATATATATATATATATATATATATATATATATATAGGCTCAAACAATGAAACGTTCCTTTCCTTCGAGCGCTTCCTAACCTTACGTGAGGCCTCCTTACAGCGAAGGACCGATGGAGGAAGCAAGCGTACTCTGAAAGCTCCCTTCACTCGTCCTCACGTAAGGAGCGGTTGCCGCATGCCTGGGTTCGAGATTATCTCTTAAAAGCGTTACGCGAACACCATTATTCAATAAAAAAATGTATCGTCGCACAGTCTTTAAATTAAAGAGCTAATATAGAGAAGCGCGGACGCTTACTTCTAGTTTTGTTTACTAAACTTTTAAAAAAGTAGCGCATTACAGTGCAAAAGTTGATGTGCTCCATCAACGCTGGCACGCCGGCGTTGTGCAACACCTAGCAACGCTTTCATGCCGCACGCGTGACTGAAACGACCATGCCTAGCAAAACGTACCGTGCTCGCGCTTCTCCGCAGGTGGGCGACAGCGCGCATGCGCAAGCAAAGGCCACATGGTTAAGCAGTGAGGTGAAGCGCTCGCTCAGGGCCAGGAGCGGCGTAAAGACGCAGGAAGGTAGCTTTGGAGCTACCTTATGGTGAGGAAGCACCAAGGAAGCCTTCACCGAGGGCCCCTCAGTAAGGAAGCTTTCAGAGTGACATAAGGTAGCCTCACCGCAATGAAGGCTTCCTTACTGAGGCAAGCAAGATTTAATTGTTTGGCCCTAGGTATGATATTATGATAACAACTTTGTTATAAATCGCGAGAAGGCTACCTGCGGATCATTGGTGTTAGGAGCGAAAGACCAGTAAATGTGAGATACAGCTTCCGACAACAATTTTTTATCAAAAACAAGTTTGGTGTAAGAGTTGAAATAGGAACAATGTGCAAATGTAGTGCTCAGAAAGAGGGGAAAATGGTCAGTAATGTCACCTTCAAGTACTCCTGCATCAGGTGGATTCAAAAGATTAGACAATGCATGGTAGATTAGAGTGTTAGAACCCGCAAGAACTGAACGAATGGGGATATTAATAAGACATTCGTAACCAAAACTCTGGAAACAAGAAGAATAACTGACAGAGCTCGGGGATGATTCCATTAAATTTATGTTCACATCACCCATAATTACGACATTTTTTGTCTCCGCGAATAACATTGCCATTATTTTTTGAGAGAAATACAGAAGTCTGGAACTGAAGAGGAAGGTGAACGGTACAGGTAACCAAAGATGAAGTTTCTATCATCGGTGTTAAGAAAGTTAGTATCGAATTCCAACCAAACTGATTCACAGTTTTGAATATCTAACGTGAGATCGAGTCTTCGTTTGTACGGGATTCCAGACGAGGTATAGACAGCTGCACCGCCGCATTTACTGGACTGTCTGTGTGTATACTCTGATTTATAAGAAGGGAAGCAGTACAAGTTTTTATCATCTTCGCTAAGCCAGGTCTCTGAGACTGCAATGATTGAAAACGTGAAAGAAAGTGTTGTAAGCAGATTCTGGAAGCCATCGTGATGTTTGCGGAGGCTGCGCGCATTGAAATAAATAAGAGAGCGATTACTATTCTGAAGGAAGTCATTGATCTCGCTCGTTGTGTAATATGACACCATGATGGAAGAAAGGGGTTAAGGGAGGCACAAACTTAATGCCGATTAGTTAATGACAACTAGGTCTGAATCATCAGCACTGCGGTACACTCTTGCTTTCTCGGCTTTTCTAGCCTTGATTTGGCAGTTGCTGATCCAGAGAAATTGCCATTTTTGTTGTTTTTTCAAAGCCAGCGCCTTTGAAAAGAGCGCTTTATTTCGTGGTGTCAAGTGCTCATTGACGTAGACCGCACTGTCGACAGAAGCTTTCACCCCGATGTCCCTTAGGTGAAGCTTAGCCTTATGTACCTTGCTGACAAATTCATCCTTCTTTGTGCGGGAACAGAATCTAGCCACGATGTTTTTCTTGTGCACTTTTGTAGTGACCCGATGAGCGACATCGAGGTCAGCAGCCGTTACTGGGCACCCAATTTTAGCGCCAATGGTTTGCATAACTGCGATGCAGTTCTCCCCTTGGGTGGAGGGGACGCCCCTGACCCCAACATTGTTCATTCTAGAGTATTGTTCCAGCTCAGCCACCCTTTCAGACAGTGCTTTGTTCTCCGACATGAGCTTTTTGCTGTCAGCTGTAAACTTGAGTTTTTCATCCCGCATATTTTCAACGATGTTATTTAAGACACCGGTACTTGCTTCCATGTTTTCAACCTGCTTTTTTAGTTTAACAGCATCGAGCCCAGTGGACTATAACTTCAACAGAAATTTACCGAGAATGTCGTCAGCGAATTGGCTGCATTCAGTTTCCAGCTTAGCCTCAATTGCTTCAATCCTCTTGGCAAGCTCTGAATTTGTTGGCATTTTGGGTTCGCAACAAAGCGCTAACCAAACAGCTTGTCACACAAGATCACAAAGAGAAAAAAAAAAAAGAACCGTGGCAGCAGCGACAGCGAACAGGTCACGCGCAAAAAATTAGGCAAGATTTAACAAAACTAACCTACACATTCAGAGAAAATACGTGAGGCAGTGCTTGCTGCGCCGTCGCTGCTACCAGTTAGTATCCCTGGTTATAACTTTTGACAGTGTTGGTGAGGAGATGGAACAACGCAACAACGTGACGATACCAAACTCTATGCAGAAAAAGAAAATGGCAGTTCCGCCCGAAAGGTGAAGCGCCGATTGCGATAGGAAATTACTAGGTAGCTGTACGAAGTAAGCATAGTAGTTTTA
>NC_092821.1:153906958-154009458 GCF_023375885.2 Dermacentor andersoni
TATGTCTCATTCGAACAGACAACTTTTGTGCACGGCTGCGACGCTGAAGGCCGCCGTCATGCTACAAGTCACAACCGCACTCGAACGCTGCTGCAGCGGTTTAATGCGCTCGTGGCTGCCTCTTGTACGTGCTGCTGCGCTTTAGCGAGGGTCTGAGCTTACAAATAGTGCTCCACAGCACTTTCTAAGGGCATGATAACGCGCTTATACAGATTCGCTGTCTTTGATGTATCAGTGGCTCAGAGAGGCATGCATTTGTGTGAAGGTTGCCTTGCTTGTAGGGCTCACACGAGGTTGGCCGGCATTTCTGCGTCCAGGCATCAGCGCAAGCCCTCGGCAAACGCGTCCGTGTCGCCAGGGCGGCTCAGTCCCGAAAGCGACGACAACTTGCTGGTGCGTCCATTCACGTGCGGAATTGACAGCTCGAGACATCCGACGCTTGCGTCACCGGGAGGAGGGGCCTCCTTCTCGCCGTTGAGCTCACCGACTTCGGAGCACGAGCACTGACGGACTCGCAATTCCTATGCATAACGCAAACTGAGGCATCGCCTACGGAAGTTCACTAGTTCAGTTCTATTTTTTCCTCCTCACGCGAAGCTGATTTCGCTACTGCAATCGTTCGTCTGTGAAATGCTTTGTTTACGGAAAATGCTGGTACTTTCACTAATCAAAATATACAACTTTATTTCTGCTAGTTTCGCAATAGCGGTCATGAACGCTGCGAGAAACGGAAGCCCTCAGTTATAGTGTTCTACATCTATGATACCGGTGGGACAGTGTGGGCTCTGTTATTTTACTGGGACGTGTTAACTTCTGGAGTTTGCGATTCATTACCGACTATGACACGGAATGCGACAGTCCTGTGTCGCTTGTGACGGCGGACACAACGCAGCATAGTTCCATAAAAAATAAAAAAAAGAACAGTTAGCGCATTTTAAGACAGTGGTTCTCCGCATCCTTACATTACGTTTATTGCATAGTTTGTGTAAGTGACGAATGTCTACCAGATTTTGACTCCTATTGTAATACAATATCATGCAATTAGCTTGTGTGTACATACTCGTATCTATTCTCCGTAGGAGATTCATGTTTAATTTAAGTCACGTGAACTCTAATTATGTTGACGAAGTCCTGGATTCCAAGTGGGAGGCTAGACGCGGGACAACGGTTTCTGTCTGGGAAACGAGCATCTAGCCGCGCAGCGGGTCATCCGGAGAAGAGGGAGGGAAGCCCTCGCAAATATTTAATTCAGCCACCTATAATTTCCATTGTCACTGAGCCACCTCGGCGCTTACTTTCATTCTGTCTTTTATGAAAAAACTGTAATACGAAAAATTGGGGCAGAAAACGTTGAAGATGATTGTCAAAGTCATCAGTATCTTTGTTGTGTAGCGTGCAGCATGTCCCCAATTTGATCCGAGGATCAGGAATCCTCGTCGGTTCAGCAGGAGACGCACACAGTGGCGATCTCGCTGCCAACCACTACACCAAATAATACCGCGGCGCGTTATATTATTGTGGTAATGACGACACCCCCATTGAAACTTGCCGACAGCAGCCTACAACACCCCAACAATTTACAACACCCCCGCTTTAAATGATAGAAATCGTGTGGCCTCGTAGCCAACAGTTAGCGATAGGGCACTGGGTATCCTCAGCCGCGTCTTGCATATCCTGTGTATGTCATCCCCCTTGCCGCAATATCACTGTTTCCTCTGACGACAATGATTATGGTCACGAGGACTCGAAAAGAGATTTTTATTTCTTCAGAGCACTCGTCATATCGTAGACTGAACCTCATTCTCTGCAGCGACGCGGCACTGCAGTCTTAACTGCAGCCACCGCCGGTCAACGAGGATCACGAGAACGCACGTGCCCCTAATCCATGTTCCCTCCGCTTGTTCGCATCGTTTAGTCAATTTCGAGCACTGAAGCAAGCCTCGTAGAGTATACTCGAACGTCCAATTATTGTTACGCAGCCACAGTGTAAATAAGTTGAAAACTAGCATGAGACGAAACCATCAGCTAATCTGTACCAATAAATTACGCTTCTGGAATAGCGAAGGGACCATGTCGGCTGCAGCACGTTCGGTGGGCCGCAAAAGACGGAACACGATGGGCCTTGGCTTGGAACGATGGAACGCGATGGGTCTCGGACGAAGCCGACGGCCTCGGCTTGGATGTAGTTAATTAGTTATCCTTGAAGGATGATCACATTGCACACCCTAAAGGAACTAAGATTCAGCCTGGTATGTTAGGAAAATGTTTTCTATTAAAGAACATACAAATGAAATCTATGACTTCACATTGATGGGCGTGGCGGTTTCGGCGTGATGTTCAAGAAAACTAAGTTTTACCTTTATTATCTCCGCTGTCAAAAAAGCCATTCCACCCAAAAGAATGAAACTACCTTTTCGTACTTGTTAAAATCACTTTCGTTGGCCCGTGTCCTCCTTTGTATTCTTATTCGTCAAGTTGCATATCTTCTCAACGCTGGGGAATCCTTGAAGCATGCCCCAACCAGCCCATCTTCAGCCCGTGTCGCACGGTATTTTGAGACAGTACGTCTCAACGATCAGCCTCAAACCATTTAATATAGCTGTCGAACGTTCCTCTCAGAATACTTCTAGGCAAGTGGAAGTCGGTGCCCCGTTGAAGTTAGCACTGAGCACTGCTATGATTTGCATGACCGCCCGCGATCCAGTGCTCGAGCGCTCCACAGTTCGCAGGCCTCAAAGTGGTTCGCTCGCCGTAGTCGTCCAGTCCGGCGCGCCGCTTCTGCTGCCTTCTGCAGGAAATGGCGGCCGGTGGTGAGGCGACGCAAAGTGGCTCCTATGCACGACCAACTCGGGGGTGAGCTCCGTGACGTCGGGGCACCCTGCGCACGAACCGCGGGAAGGAACCGCGGTCAGTTTACCGCGCACGGTGCGGTTTCCTGTACTTGCACTGTTTACCGTCAACACCACCTATATCGTTACCGCGCATATGGAATCTTAACAGGTTTCATCTGTAAGGACAGAAATTGAAGGATACGAACGTTAGTAAAGTGATGTCGAAATTTAGATCTACAGTGTCATCACATCGCTGTCTTGTTCCTCGTAATTTTTAGCACTGTACACTTATTTCCCCCATGCTGAGCCATTGTCTCATATTCTTGGGACACTTTTTCCCAGAAATCTGCAATTAATTTTAAGGAGGTAACAAGAAAATCAAGAAGAATAAGCAAATAAAATATATTGGCAAGAGAACTTTAGCATTTTTGTTGTTGTTGTGGACTGCTCCAAAGGCGGTATATCAGGTGATAGATAACCAAAAGTAATTATAAGCCCTGAAATGGCCCATCCACAAGATGAGTTTATATCAGAAGAGTGCGACCGAAGCTTCAGTGCGTAGATTTGTTATTTTCAGAATAAAAGAAAATATTTCTACGCGGCTGGAAAGCTCGCTCATGAAGTAGCTCGCAATGTTATAAGTGCTAACTTTTTTATTGAAGGATCTACTAGAGTTCGTGACAATTCATAGTTGGATAGTGACATGTCATGCTTCATACTGCGGAATCTTTATGGCACAGGCACAGAATCCCTCGAAATACGGTTTGAATATAACCATACGCCTCCGTATTTAGTCATCACGGATATTAAATGGAATAAAACATTGAATGAAAGGCAATTGCGAATTCATTGATTCCGCATGAAGCTATAGATATTCTAATCGGCTCTTCAATAGACAGGAGGCGCTGGAGAACTCGCACGAATACAATTTATGGCAGAACTCATTTCACGATGACTGTCAATGGTAATGCGATTATCATTCGAGCAATGTAATGGCAGACCGTATTTCAGAAGTGACGTTTATTTAACATCTGTAGTGTTCGTTCTTACACTTCCGTTGTTTCGGCTATATGCGACATACTCCGATATCGTCCCCCTTTGCACTCGATTGCCAAGGACGCCCATGAATATGAAGGCAGGACGACGACTGTATGACGTCGTCGCAGTGACGAAAGTCGAAGGACGCAGAAGGAATGACTGCAATGGAATTACAAAGGAGGTATGACGCCGATGGCACGAAGACAACGAGATGACAGTTCTCAAACGATGGCGTAACAAAGATAACGTGACGACGACGACATGAGGACAATAGGATGATGACGATGGCACGACGACAACGGAGTGGCGTTACTGAAGTGATGACAAAGGTAAAACGACAGCATCACTACGACGACATGACGACAACGGTATGACGGCGACTGTGTGACCACATGACGTGACGACGACGCGACGAGAGTCAGATGATGAATGTATGATGACGACAATGGCACGAAGACAATGAGATGACAGTTCTCAAACGATGGCGTAACAAAGATAACGTGACGACGACGACATGAGGACAATAGGATGACGACGATGGCACGACGACAACGGAGTGGCGTTACTGAAGTGATGACAAAGGTAAAACGACAGCATCACTACGACGACATGACGACAACGGTATGACGGCGACTGTGTGACCACATGACGTGACGACGACGCGACGAGAGTCAGATGATGAATGTATGATGACGACAATGAAACGACAGCGACGGCATCACGACGACGGTATGACAATGAATGCATCACGACTGCATGGCGACGGTGGTGCGACCACGATGGCACGATGAGAGTCGGATCACGAAGCTGAAATGACGACGGCATCACGAACCCCTTGTGGCCTAAGCTGGCAGACAACTTGGTTCACTGGGTCAACGTAGAAGTGTGTGACGAGCAGAGCAAGACGACAGTTGGATCACGAAGCTGGAATGACGGAACGGCCATGATGGCATGAAGACCACATAGTAGCCTCGTATGATAACTTCGGCCACTGGGTTGGCGTAAGAGGACGGACGGACGGACGGACGGACGGACGGACGGACGGACGGACGGACGGACGGACGGACAGACGGACAGACGGATAGATACATAGATAGATGCTGAAGTAGGAAAATAATGCTAATCGTATTAGAGGTCCCACAATAGTATCAGGCCTAGACGGTACAACCGCTTCCCTTTCACCCTAGAAAAGAAAATAAATGCCGATGACACTCAAACCAAGTAAGAGCTCGCAAAAAAAGAAAAAAAATGAATTGCAACAAACTAGGCATGGGAAGTTTGCTGCCATGTGCTACTGAGAAAAAACGGATTATTCTTTTTATTGATGAGCTGCATAGAAGGCTGGGATTGTGGTCAAGCCCATCGTACCCATCGTATGATGCGTTTTTGCTGGCGTACAGGGAACGCGAACGAGCAGTTGAATTTCCGTAACTGCTCGGATGTTGTAGTTGATCTGCAAATTTTAATGCGAACTAGGAGTGCTAAAAATGCAAGCAGTATTCTAACAGTGCGAGACACTGAGCACGAAACCAGTAAAGATGCTCCCCTCCTGTCGCGCACTTTCTTTTCTCGTTGCTGTTCGAGGATCTGAACGAGCGATAAGGGATGGATACTTTGCTACAACATGAAAGCTTTAACGAGAAATATGGGTGGAGTCTTTGGTGCGATTAACTGCATAAAGACAGCAATGCAGAAAAAGATACCCACACATACCTGGTCTGCCCTTCAAAGTAATAATTTTAAACGGTTAGCTGAGCTTTTACTTTCACCAACACAAGGTGTAGATGTGCTGCGCACGTTGCGGGCGTGGAAATTAAGCGTTTTATTTACGCAAGTCTTGGTGGAAGGAATGGAATGGCCTCTGGGCATATACAGGGATGTAGGGTTTAGCTGAGAAACACTCACCTAGTAGCCTGAGTGTCCGCTCAAGCTCCGATCTGTATATGTCAAGCACCCTGCTCACACCCGACTTGCCCTGTCAGAGAGACGAGTCGCCAAGTTGTGCAATGATTACACGGAGCTTCCGGAGATTGCTGGATTCTAGTTTGGGGGCACTAAAGCAACGATTATTCTCTACTAGAGTTGGTGACAATTCATAGTTGGATAGTGACATGTCATGCTTCATACTGCGGAATGTTTATGGCACTGAAATTTCGCCTGATTGGCTTTCAGACGGACATATCTTAAATTATGGAGTTTTACGTGCCAAAACCACTTTCTGATTATGAGGCACGCCGTAGTGGAGGACTCCAGAAATTTCGACCACCTGGGGTTCTTTAACGTGCACCTAAATCTAAGTACACGGTTGCTTTCGCATTTCGCCCTTATCGACATGCGGCCGCCGTGGCCGGGATTCGATCCCGCGACCTCGTGCTCAGCAGCCGAACACCATCGCCACTGAGCAACCACGGCGGGTGACGGACATTTTGCAAGCAATCATGCTAATCAGCTTGCGCCGCTTAATATTTCAGCAAATGTGTCATATTCTTTGTTTTTATCTGCTGAGTGGTATAAGCTTTGGCATTTGATAGCAGAAAAATTATTAACCTTGTGGTTAAAGCCTGTAGGTCGTTCCAATCTCTCTTCAGAGCACTTTAAAATACTGCCGAGGGGAGTTTGCTGAACATAAGTTAGTGGGTTTAGTGGTTTAATTAACTTTGTTTGATTGACACGTGGTGCTTAAGTGCTCAAGGGCCAGAAATGACCAAAGAGCACAGTAGATTACCTTTAGAAACGGCAACAGTGTAAAATACAAATGTGCAAAAGAAAGACGTTCACACCATGCACGTCACCATCATGCATGACGTACTGCTACGCCAACTAGCTTTTATTGTAACGGCTCATGTTCCACACAGGTTACGACCCACCGCATTGGTTCAATCTCTACAGCCTCCTGCTGTTGAACACGAAGCCGGGGGCTCGGCTTCCGATCGCGACCGCCGTACTCTGATAACGAGCACAGTGATAAGTTGCCAGTGTACCGAGGTTTGGATGCGCTTTAATGAACCCCAGGTTCCTTAGCTACGGTCGTTGCTGACTGAACATGTTTTACGGCCTCGGAAGTCTTCGCGGCGGAAGAAAAGCTTTTCATCTTTGAATTAGTTATTCTGCGGCGAAAGCTTTGTGATATCGTGAAATCTGAATGGCTACAGTAACATTAAAGCTTCTGATTAAGCAGGGTATTCATAACTTGGTTCCTGTCGGTTTACACTGATTTGTACAACGGCCTTCCATTGTATGGCTGGAGTGTGGCCGCGTTATGTCCATTCTATATGTTTACTTGACATTTAGCAGGCTAACGTGGCTGCGTTCGCTCGAATGTATATCTGGAAGTTAGAAGATCGATTAATTCCTTCCGTAAGCTTAAGCTCACGAGGATGATGATGATCATGATCATGATGCGCAGACTTGCACTAAGCCCGTAAGCATTCGGCAGGAATTTTCAGCCTCGTTATCTTGGTGGGCTGTGGTTGTTCGTACACGCAAAGATTAATCTCTCTGACCGTTGCTATCGTGTGCACATGCTATGACTTACGTTGTAAGCGAGCCCCCAGACTACGGGTCTGCCGATGAAGGCTGCTCGAGCTCCTAGAGCCAGCGCCCGGGCCACGTCGGCGCCCGTACGAACTCCACTGTCCAGATACACTTCAAGGCGACCGCCAACAGCTTCCACGATCTCGGGCAGGACGTCGATCTGTGAGAGACACCCGGTGTCGGGGACCACGTTCATGGAAAGCCTGCTGTGTGGACAGTTGGTACGCGGTATTTAGAACGGGAACAGCGCAACGATCCGGGACAAGGAAGAGGAACAGACAACGCTATGTCTTTCTCTCTTTTTGTCCCGGTGTGCTGTACTGGACGCAATCAAAATTTTGCCATATTGTCAGATTCTGCAATGACGTCGTTTCGAGACAATCAGAGATGCCGTGGCACCTCTTTGAACTAATCAGAATTGACAAGATGGCGCATTGAAAATGCGGAATTTAACAATGTCCAGAATAGCATCTCCATTTTTTTGCGCTATTTTCGTCTTAAATGCCGCGTTCGGAGCTGTAACAATAGTCACACATAAATTATTTGAAATGTCATGCGTTTTTTTAATGCGTTAGCTTTTTTACGTTACTTCAGGCACTTTCTGGGGCCTATGTTTCTATGTAAGCATGTTTCTATCAAACCGTTTTCATGCCTATCTAGGTCACGCCTACCTAGGTCTAATGGGTAGTGCATCGGGATGCTGTGCCGAGAGGACAGGGTTCGACATCCACCATAGGACCAGCTGGGGTCACGTAGTATGCGGCAATGTGTACCACGTGTCGCTCTTCAATAAACATCTCTCAGCCGATGTGAGCCACTGTAGACGCGAGGCTGGGAAGGTGTTGGAAGAAACTCTTTGGCGCCTACTTGGAGTACCGGGTATGTGCCAGTATGTGTGCGCCAATCTTCAATAAACTCCTTTGACGTCTACTTCGATAACTAGGTATGTTATACTGGAAATTTGCCACTCTGCAATGACGAAAAAAAAAGATCCCTCAAATTTCTCCGATGATGAGCGGAATCGAGCCCACCTCACAAGGGTTCCTTAAGGGCAGCAACCTGATGCATTATCAGGCTGCCGTTCAAATGCACTGGGTATGTACCGCCCTTCAATGAACCTCTCGCCAACTTGGGCTAATTAGTACATGCCACTGAGGGTGCGACAGGCCAAGGAACACCTCTCAGCATTCACAGGCAACGGCGCGCCACGCTTCTAGTCTCGGAGTCCGCGCGAACTACTCGGCAGCGCCAGACACTCGCGGAAGTGGGCAACTGGCCGCCATCGCTTCGTGCACGAAAGCAGGCGCTCCACCACATTGAGCGCCTGCAGCGCTCACCACAAGGCCAGCGGCTTGTCTGCAGACTCCACTCCCTGCCGAACTCGGGAATGGGCAAGTGCGCCACCGAGTTCTCAAAGCTCATCGGGTCGTCGCCACAGTTCGTCTCCCTGCCGTACTACTCCAGTCTGCTCGACGTGAACATTGCGGTGCGTGGCGTCGCATCAAAGCGCCGAACTGCGGTGTGCGCCATGAGACAGGAGACCGCCTACCTACTGCACGAGCGACTGGCAGGACGACTTCTCGTCTACACCGATGGCTCGGTGACGCCGGACCGGTCTGGTGCTGCGGCTTGCACGGCACCGGACATCTCGGAAACGCGCCAGTGCCGACTGCGCTTTGCCGCGTCATCGACAGTGGCCGAACTCGCCGCCATCGATCTCGCTGCCGACCTCCTTTTGGAACATCTGAACATTGTGTCAGCGGCCATTCTCACTGACTCTCGTGCGGCGCTTTTCATGCTGGCCAGGGACTACGGTGGAGTGCCCCTTGTTGTTCGAGTTGGCTGCAAGCTGCGACACACCGTGAATCAAGGCTGCGACCTGGCGCTTCAATGGATACCCGCACACATCGGATTGCCAGGCAACGAGGAGGCTGACTCCCTCGCCAAGGCGGCGCACGGAGAGCGCTTTCCCCTCACCCAATTGGTGACGAGCTTCGACGCGGCCAAGACAGCGGTTCTGCGCAGCCTCACTGCGCAACACCCCGATTGGCGCGTCGCGGCGGAAACGCCCCCACGCCTGCTCCCGCGTGCGGGCCTCTCTCGGGCTGACTGCGCCTTCCTTCTCCGCCTGCCTATCGGCTCCTACAAAACAGCAGTGCGCACACACAGGCTCACGGGAACTGGCAGCCCCGTGTGTGGTAACTGCGACGACGTGGAGACACTGGAACACCTTCTGCTTCACTGCCCGGCCTTCGGGACCGAGAGGGAGGCTCTGTACACCTCCTACCGCCGATGTGGCTTGCCATCCACCACCCTGCAGTGCCTACTCTTCTCCAATGCTCCCAGTTCCATCACCAAGCGTGCATTTTCGGCATTGATGGAATTCTGTGAAGCAACACACCTCAGAGCGCGGCTGTAGGCCCCGCAAACGCTTAGCTACATTGTCGTCTTTTCTTTTTTGCTATTACGGTCTCTCTCTCCTTTTTACTTCCGGTCACTATCTCCATCTTTTTCTCCCCACACCCCTTTCCCCGTGCAGTGCTGTTGAGGTGTCCTCCTGTGAGAGACAGTTACGGCACTGCACTTATCTCTTCCATTTCTCTTTAAAAATCACTTCACACCATAAAAGAGAGGCAGAGAGGCGCCCGGTCGCCGCATGACGCGTTTCTCAGCGTTCGCCTGCTATTCTTTCGTTCGGGGCAACCGCTTTGGAATTCAGCCACAGGGATGCTTGCGTCGCTGTCCAATCATTCCTTACAGAATGTAAACAAATGCCCTGCTAAATTCTTTTTTTATCTTTTAAATTTATTATTACTCATTCCATATGACCTTCCTGATTTTAACACTTAATTCTACGCTATTCAATGCTAATTCCATAGATATTAGGAAATTTATGCCACAAATTAATTTGGAATCATCCACCCATTTCTTGGCCAATCCCCCATCGTGGGTAGGAGCCACATATGCGACAGGCTACAACAACGTACACCGGCGCGCCATGAATTTCGGAGGCCACGCGCGGGCTTCGTGGTGGCGGCGCTAGATGGCGCCCAGTGTTCTTAGGAAAACGCGAGACAGGAGTCCCGCTGCAGTACATGCCTCATGCATAACTCGTCTCGATGGTGGAAATGCGTTTTGTCGCTACATAAATTTATTGGTAAATGCATTACCGCCGACTGTCATCGTGAGATGGGGTTCGGCCGCAATGTTTATCTTCCTTTTTATTTTATTTTTGCACTCCGAAAAAGTAAAACCCGGTACAAATGTATAAACAAAAAAAAATAATTCGCTTGGTTTGCCTCGCGGCCTAGGCTCAAAATGAAATTAAATATAAGTGTGAAGGCCTGTTGCATGCAGATAAATATTTTCCCATGCATAAATTTTTCTATAATCTCCACAACACTACCATTGAATTTAATAAATTTTGAACAATAATTTACCAGTATAGAGACAATTCGCTTCTGTTACTTGGGGAAATTTGCGCATAGCAAGTTATACTTACTATGCGCATAGGCGAGTGTGAACGATACTGGGCTGGTACCGCTTGCTTACCGAGCAGCTGGTTTTTACAGATTTTACACAAGTTAACTCAAACATCGTTTAGACAGTAGCGCAATAAGCACACGGACGGCGAAAGAAGTAGACGGGACACAGCGCTAACAAGTGAGTGTTTATTGCACGAGAACAGATATATACATCATCGAACAAAAGGAAGCGAGAAGGAAGGCACACAAACAAATCAGCCCAGCAAGTTCAACTGACACAGGCGACTAAAGGCCGAGATACATGGAGCGCTTTTACGGCGGCAAGTCTGCGATTTTCGCCCGACGGCGCACATTCGACGCCCGGCGTCCAGAAAAACGCCCGCCGCCGCCGATCAGGGCCCGCCAGATATTTGACGCGCGTCGTCGGACGCTGCCGGAAGCGGCCAGCGAGGGTAGCCAATCATGGCTCACTGGCCGACACTCCGTCACTTCCGTCTTCATCGCCGGCACATGCTTTTCGCGTGCACGCTTCTCTGTTCGCGGGCTTGGCACTTTGTGTTGGCGACATGGCCGTGACTTCAAAAGGCAGCTCGCGTGGAACTTAACGATAAGCTTATCTGCGCGGTGCAGAAGCGTCCCGTATTGTGGGATAGTGGAAGGGTTGATTATAAAGATTATAAAGACGGAGACACGTCTCTGTGTCGATCTTTTCCGATTACGCACAGCGTGGCCTATATACCGCTTATTTACAACTCACTCTCTCCGCTAAACAGGCACAAAATATACTGATACATTAATAAAAGCAACTGAAGGAGCTTTAGACAAAGTTATAGGGTTTTTCTTTTGTATTTTGCTTTTGTAAAGAAAGAGCAAAGGTCTACAAGCTTTATTTCAGCATTTCATGTTGACTCAAGCAGTTTTGCCTTGTCTGGCCGCACTGAGGCGACACACGCCGCTTTTTCGCTCCATGTAACCCCAGCCAGCGGAAGTTGGGCGTCACGCCGCTACGGCGTTTACTGCTGTGCGAAATTCGTCGAGAAAAACGCTCCATGTATCCCGGCCTTAACGCGGCAAAAACATTTCTTTCTTTGATAAGGAGACTGACGGGTAGCTAACGCAATCTCTGTTCCTATCTGGGTGACAAGAGGCACCGCGATCCGTTTGTTTCTTGTGTTGAAAGGGTGGCTTACTGCATTCCGTGGACCTGTGGCAAAGAGTTTTTCGGGTAGACAGGCAGGTGCATCAACGAGCAATTACGTGAGCACATATATAGCATTGAAAAGCTTGCCTTATCAGGCAATCTTGCCACGCATTGCGCACGCTGCGGATGCAAGCCTCTGTTTAATCGCGCTCATTCGCTGGCCGGAAACCCTGACCAGAGAAATAGTAGGAGCTGAAGAGAGTAGGAACAGGAGTTGCGTTAGTTGCCCGTCAATCTCGTTATCAGAAAAATAAAGGTTTTATTGCGTTAGCCACCTGTGTCAGCTGAACTGGCTGGGTTGATTTGCTTATGTGCGTTTTTTTTCCCTTATACTTTTGTGCGATGAGGAATAGATCTGCTCTCGTGCAGTAGGCACTCAGTTGTTTTGTTAGCACTGTGTCCCGTCTGCTTCTTTCGCCATCCGTGTGTTTTTACGCTAATGTGTAGATAATGTCATACCAACTAGCCTACCACTCTGTCCTTTTGTAACTCAAACAACCTGTGGAGTGAACATACACGTTAAACCTGACGACTCCATCCGAAGGTACCTGTAAGTTGCTCCATGCATGTTATTGCAAACAAGGTAACCCTTAAAACTGGCGAAAGCTAATCAGACTAAAACCCAGCAGCATGTTTGTGGCCATTTCGTAAGGTGACAGCACGACCTTTACACAGTTAAATGTGGGCTCATCATCGACGTTTGTAAATGTTAGTTCTATCGCTAACTGCGAACAGTTCTATACAAAGTCAAGTTATGGAGACTCAGGAATCCAAGCAAAGCGCAGGAAAAATTAACTCTGTTTGTTAACTGAAAAACGCAAATAATAGAGGAAAGGCAAATAAACATGAACGGAAAGACAACCTGGCGGTAGTGGGAGCCGATGTTCGCCTCTTTCGCATTACGTGTGCACTGCTCTAACGTTGAGCTACCGCGGAGGACGTTCTGGCGTCCACTTTCCTGGATATCTGTGAACGTGTACTAGATATAGCCCTGAAAGTGTCAGCCAGTGCCACTTGCGACCTTGGTGGGTGACGTAGGACATTCTCTCAACCGCACGTGAATTAACTGCTCAAAAGCAGCAAAATCTTCAAAATTTGGTAGTTTCACACGAATGGTGAATTATTGACAGCTACAGCAAGGCTTGGAGTTGCGCTTGAACTGCTCGAATGATGTTCTAACTGAACGCTTGTGTGACCTGTTGGCGCGACGCAGCGCGCATAGCGAGTTTCACTCGTGAATTGCATTTCGCTGAAACCACGAGTCGCCGTTGTCAGGTATGGTCTTCTCAGCCTAGCAAACAACTTTCTGTACGCAATCCTCGCCCTTTTCGAGTTGGTTTGCATAAAGGAACTCTTACAGGGATTCGATACTTTTCAAACCGTACCGCAAAACGATCGGTGCTATATACGCTTAGATGTTGGTGCATGGCTCTCATGAAGTTTTCTGCGCAAGACACATCTAAGGCGTTTTTTACAAGTAAATTGTTCTTCGATGATCGTAGCCTCCTCACTGTTTTCAATATTCTCACTGAGAGAAACAAAAGGAACAGGCCAACCTGGCTAAGGTTGCAGTTTCGTAAAATGTAAAAGCAACGTGCTTACTGCGGCCCCGCGTTCGTTTGGGAGACTACACGTTGCGGCGCTTTCTCACTTGAGGCGCTGAGGGCCGTTTTCCACGTGCGCCCCCTGGGACGCGCTATTCTGCCATAGTGCAACATTTGCTACGTCGGCTATAGCAGCCAAATCCGGAGCGCGCACTTCAGGTGCTATATACGAAGCAACGTACGCTTATAAGCGTTTAGTAAGCAGAAGCCAGGAGTGAGCGCTAACCGCCATTCCTCTCCAGGAGTGGCAGTGCGGTGCTTAAGTTTCACGTGGTTCGAGGCTAGCTTAATTGAAAACTAATCGAAATTAACGATACCAAATGGCTGCGACAGTGATGAGCCATGTGGCCAAATAGTTATTCCTATATACGTGAGCATGACGATAGTCACCTTGTGGAAGTGCGTAATTGTGTCAAAATTCGAAACGCATATTTCCGTTAACTTCGGTCTGTTTAGTTAACTGCGTCAATTACATACACTTTAACAGTATGAAGAAGCGCACTGATCCAAACGCCCTTTTTGATCGATGTAAAACAAAATTAGAAGAAGAAAAGCTTACGTGCCAAAATAAAGATGTGGTTACGAGGCACGCCGTGTACAGCGGGGGACCCGCGGCCATTTCGCCCCCATCGAAATGCGGCCGCAGTGGCGTGTGGTTTGATAACGCGACCCAGTGCTTAGCAGCGCAACGCCATTAGCCGCTAAGCCATCGCGGCGGGTCACCTGTTAATAGCAACCACCTACGGGGATCACGAATATGAAGATATATGCAAGTCACCGGCAGCTTCGAAAGCTGTCAGGAGAGCGCCTCTGTTAGAAAACGGGACGATCAGAGAGAATTCGCGCCCCCCTTGCGAGCTGCACGATCCGCGCAAGGCTGCGAAATGTGGCTGACATCGTCACAGCTACGACGCATGCTATCCGCGGAATGTGTTTTTGAGCCAGTGCCCAAGGAGTGGTTTAGGGTACCTTTGAGGGGGCTTTCTGTATATTGGTGCTATGCTACCCGATGGCATCGAGTCTGCGAAAGTCTACACCCTCGCTATGAAATGAGTGAGAAGTTTGTCGCTCTGTCTGGTCTACTGGCTGCGTTTTTGCTTTTAACTATAGCAAAAACATGAACCTCTCCGTTTCCTTATCCTCTTAGGAAGACTGTTAGAAAGTAATAGTGTCAGTAGTAATTTTACATCTGACTCGCATAGGAGCACTTTTTACCTCCGGTATGTGCTCACCGAGCCAACAATTGTGCCGTTGTTCGCTCGCTCTGTTAACCATTCATTAATGCAATCGATTCCTAATCGATTCCTAATCGTGAAGTGTTAGCAAAACTTATAGTTTAGGCAGTAATTGTATCAAATAACGTACCGAAGCCGGGGTGCCATCCAGCTGGCGCCCGCCGTGGTTGGACACGATGATGGCTGCAGCTCCGCTCTGGTGGCACTTCATGGCGGCTTCAGCTGGAACAGCAGTTACCAGCGTTGGCACAACGTGCGTAATATAAATGTGCGCCATTAAAACCCTCACACGCACACGCACGCACGCACGCACGCACGCACGCACACACACACACACACACACACGCACACATACACACACACACACATACACACACACACACACACACACACACACACACACACACACACACACACACCCACACCCACACCCACACACACACGCACACACGCACACACGCACGCACACGCACACGCACACGCACACGCACACGCACACGCACACACACACACACACACACACACACACACACACACACACACATACACACATACACACACACACACACACACACACACACACACACACACACACACACACACACACACATTATATATATTGTTATGCATGAGGTGTTTAATGCAGAACCAGATGAATCTGGTTGATAGGCGCGTTTTGATCGGTCCCGAGGCAGCTTGGCTCACGTCGTTCTTTCTTTCACACCGTTGTCTGCGCGGCAACGGTGGATCATAACAGAGCTCGTGACATTTCCCCGGTGGCAGACGAAGCCCGCCGGGCGAGTCAGTCATCTCGTGGGTTGTAACGCCTCAGACGCGCGACGTGTGTCACTTCAGCCATGGCTGAGCGTCGTCCACTGATCGTGAGACGCGCAATGCGATAGTTGACTTCGCTGAGGCGCTCCAGAATAACGTAGGGGCCGACCTAGTGGGCGAGAAACTTCTGGCACAAGCCACGCTTCCGAAACGGCGTCCAGAGCCACACAAGGTCACCAGGATCCAAGTAAACATGGCGGTGACGCCCGTCATAGCGTATCTTGGATCAGTCCTGCGATGCCAGGTTGCGTAGCCTAGCGAGGCATCGCACTTCTTCTGCTCGACAGAGGATCTCATCAATCGATTCATTGTCATGAGCGAAGTGGGGAAATATGGTGTCGAGGGTGTAGCGCGGCGGACGAGCATAAAGAAGGAAAAATGGTGAGTAACCAGTAGTCTCGTGTCTCGCGGTATTGAAGGCATATGTAATGAAAGGCAAGCTACTGCCCCAATTCTTGTGTTCTGAATCGACGTACATGGACAGCATATTGGGAAGCGTTCTGTTTGTGCGCTCGACCAGACCATTAGTTTGTAGATGGTAGGGCGTAGAATGGCGGAAGCTACATGAACACAGATGAAGGGTTTCTTCAACTACGTACGCGGTAAACTGTCGCCCACGATCGCTGATTACTATGCGAGGAGGTCCATGTCGGAGTATAACGTGAACCAGCAGGAAGATAAAAACTTCTGTAGCTGTGGCCGATGGCAACGCGGCGGTCTCACAATAGCGGGTAAAGTGATCTACGCAAACGATAACCCAACGATTGCCCTTGGAGGATTGCGGGAAAGTGCCCAGAAGATCTATACCATAGAGAAAGTGTCTATACCAACTTGCTCAAAGGGGACGCTAGAAGGGGGAACTGGTTGAAGCAGGCCGTGTGGCGCTTGTGGCGGACGCTTGTAGCGCTGGAATTGAGAGGAGCTGGCGACGTGCCGTTCTATATCCTTCCGCATCTTAGGCCAGTAAAAACGTTCTTCAGCCCGGTAGAGCGTACGCGTGGAACCAAGATGATCGGAAGTTGGGTCACCGTGCATGGCGTATAATACTTGGTTGCGAAGATTCTTGGGGACAACTAAAAGGTAGCATGAACCGGTGGTCGAATAGCTCTTCTTTTACAGCGCGCCACCATCACGTAGGCGAAAGCGATTGCCTGCAAGTGACTCCTGTGCTGTCGCGAAGAGCGGTTGTAAGCTCTCGTTCTTGTGCTGCTCGGATATGACGGTACCCATATCCGGAAATTCCGTGGACACAAAAGCGATGTATTCATCAAAGTTGTCCGCATCACATTCAGTTGTTTGAAGTGGCATCCGAGAGAGACAATCAGCGTCAGCATGTCGCCGGCCACTTTTGTATCAAATAACGAAATCGTATTCCTGTAGACGGAGGGCCCAGCGCGCTAGTCGTCCTGAGGGATCCCGCAAATTCACAAGCCAGCATAGCGAATGATGGTCTGTTATCGCAGTGAAGGGGCGCCCGTAGAGGTACTATCGGCGTCAAATGAAAGTTGAAGAGCGGAGCGCGTGGCCCGAGCATAAGTGAAGATATAGCGCGCCGTCCAGTCATCACCATTGACAAGCGCGCACATCCGATTAAGCTGCACTGCGCGATCCCCCTCTAGTGAGATAATTTCGCTTCTGTCCTGGTCCTTACATTTAAAAGGGAGGAAATAAAAAATAAGAACGAAGCTAAAATATTGCAGTTTACGGCTAGTCTTGTCGCACAGATCGCCGAAGCCACAAGTGCTGTCAGCGCGAACAGCGGGGCGCGTGGTCCAGTTTGCACCGTCATCGCCCGCACCGTGCACCGTCATCGCAAGGTAGATTCGCCCGCGCGGTGCGGGCGATGACGGTGCAAACTGCACCACGCGCACCGCTATTCGCGCTGACAGCACTTGTGGCTTCGGCGATCATTGCGACAAGACTCGCCGTAAACTGCAATATTTTAGCTTCGTTCTTATTTTTTATTTCCTCCCTTTGAAATGTAAGAACCAGGACAGAAGCGAAATTATCTCACTAGAGGGGGATCGCGCAGTGCGGCCAAATCGGATGTGCGCGCTTGTCAATGCTGATGACTGGACGGCGCGCACTATATCTTCACTTATGCTTGGGCCACGCGCTCCGCTATTCAACTTTCATTTGACGCCGATAGTACGAACGAAACCGTTGTACTGCGAAGACGACCACCAGACACTCTTGTTCGGTGACTGTGTAGTTGCGCTCGGAGCGGCTCAAGGACCGGCTAGCGTACGAGATCACGTGCTCACTGTCGCCAACACGCTGAACTAGCACAGCACCGATGCCTACGCCACTGGCATCGGTGTGAATCTCAGTTGGTGATAAAGGATCAAAGTGGCGAAGAATTGGTTGGGACGTCAACAGGAACTTGAGCTGGCGAAACGATGAGTCTCATTCTGCAGTCCACTCACAAGGAACGCCTTTTTGGAGCAGGCGTGTGAGGGGATGAGCCATGTCAGCAAACCGGGGAATGAATCGGTGAAAGTAAGAGCACCAGCCCAAGAAACTTTGTAACTGCTTGACAGAGTTGGGTACCTTAAATGCTTCTACGGCCGCAGTCTTTTGTGGATCTGGTCGGATGCCTTCTTTAGCGACCAGATGTCCTAGCACAAGAGTTTGTCGTTCCCCAAAACGGCATCTTTTTTTAATTGAGTACAAGACCCGCTTTCTCCAAACAGTTCAAGACCAAGTCTAAACGTTTGTTGAGCTCACTAAACGTTCGCCCGAAGATCACAATGTCGTCTAAGTAGCACATACAAACTTCCCATTTTAAGCCGCGTAATATCGTGTCCATGAACCTTTCGAACGTTGCGGGTGCGTTACACAACGCGAACGGCATCACGTTAAACTCAAATAATCCGTCGGGCGTTACAAATGCTGTCTTTTCTCTTTCGTCCTTGTGTATAGGAATTTGCCAGTAACCTGACCGTAAATGAATAGAGGAAAAGTAAGATGCTGCGACGAGACAGTCGATGGCGTCGTCAATTCGTGAGAGGGGATATACATCTTTCTTAGTAACCGCGTTTAGGAGACGATAATCAACGCAGAACCGCCACGTACCGTCTTTCTTCTTCCCCAATATCACGGGGGCTGCCCAAGGACTAGATGATTCTCGAATGACGCCTTTGCATAGCATTTCTTGGACTTGATCGCTGATTATGTTGCGTTCTGACGGGGACACACGATAGGGTTTTTGTCGGATTGGCTGGGCGGCTCCTGTGTTGATGCGGTGACGAGTTCTGGACGCAGGAATCGATGGCGGGCCGTCGTGCTGCGCAAAGTCGAATACTGAGGTGTGTATCGTAAGCAGGGCCATCAGCACTCGACGCTCGTGATCACTGAGTGATTTATCAATCATGGAGTGTATTTTCGAGCTCCCGGGGCTCGAGACACTGGTTGCTCCTCTATCGGGGAGCTCTGTAAGTACTTCCACCGATACGGGCGAGTCTTCCTGAAAGGTGGCAATCCTTAGGCCTTGAGGTAGCACTGCCGCTTCAGTGGAACAGTTTAGCGCCCACAGCCCAGCGCATCCATTGGTCACTGAGACCACGCAGTGCAGAACTAACACGTTTTTCTTGAGGCAGTTCCGATGTACAGGTTCCACTGCAGCATCGAACGAGATAGGAGTCGGAGATGAACAGGCGACGGCAACACTCATCGCGGATAAGGCGGGCACAACTGTATCCTCAGACACGCACAACACACTCTCCGGGCAAGCTTCACCTTCAAAGAGCACAAGTGAAACACTGGTGTCGACACTGAGTTCTCCCGTCCGCCAGTCAACATTAGCACCACACAATTGCAAAAAGTCAATCCCCAGAATCACGTCATGCGAGGAGCGAGGAAGAACAGTAAACTCTGCATTAAGAACTTTCCCATCCAAAGACACATCCACGTTACACACACCAACCGGGTGTAGTGATTCACCACTGACTCCACGGAAACTTGTGCACTGGTCCCAACGAAACGTAACCTTGCGTCCCAGAAGGCCTTTAAACCCCACACTCATGACCGAGACAGTTGCTCCCGTGTCGACTAAAGCCATTGTAGAGACCCTATCAATCAGTACATGAACCTTATTCTTCAGCATGAAAATAATTGGAGGCAGTTGAATCGGTAGCGCACATTTTCCAGCGACCTCGCCTCCATCGGTCGCGCTGGCTAGTTTCCCGGCGGGGGCGACACGAAACGGCGCCGAGGCGACGGTGACGTGAATCGCGGCCGAGGGGATGGTGATCGGGAGGCTCGGAAGGCTGGTGGTGGCGCCAGAGTACGGTCGGAGGCAGGGGAGCGGTAGCGGTTCCGGGTTCCTTCTTCTCCAGAGTAGGTTTCCTGGGCGGTGCATCGGTCCTCTCGGAAGTGGCTTCCTGAAGTGGAGTCTTCTGGCCATTGAGTGCGCAGTGTACGACCGCTAGACCGCATAGTCGGCGCTGACGGTCCGTAGTTCAATGCTCGGCGTCTGCTATAGTACCTAGCTATATGGCCAGGCATCCCACAGAAGTAACACACTGGCAAAGGGCGAACTTCAGAATGTAGATTGAAGTACTCTGCCGAAGACGTCGGTTGAGGGTAACGAGGCTCTTCCCCTTGAAAGTCGTAGGTAGCGGTAAGTCTTCGTGGACGAAAGTTGCGTGGGCATGGATCAAAACGTTGAGGGGGTGAATCATTCCGTGGTGGTTCGGTCGTACCGTAATGCGGTTCGTCTCTTGAGCCGTGAAGATCCGCGACGTTCACCGAGTGGTCCCAAGTGGCCGAAGGGGGTTCCCAAAGAGTGTCTCGGAAAGCGGAGGAGCTGCAACGTGGCGCCGCATAACGTGCCTGTTCGTCATGCCGCTGGAGATCCTCGCGGACTATCTGGCGGATGGCGGACGAAAGGTCTGGGTGCGGAGGGCTCATATCAACACTTGCTACAGTCGTTACATTGGCCAGCCGTCCAAACTTTGGTGTAATTCGGCGAGTCTTCAGCGCCTCGAACGTACGGCAGTGCCGTATCAGTTCTGATACAGTGTTCAAGTTCTCTTAACCAATGAGGAAGCCGTACACGTCTTTCGTGATTCCTTTTACGACGTGCCCCACTTGAACTTCCTCTGTCATTTGAGGGTTGACTGCTCGGCACAGCTTCAAAATTTCTTCGATATAGGTAGTGCAAGTCTCGCCGGGTACCTGAGCTCTCTGGGCTAATGTGAATTCCGCACGTTTCTTCTTTGCGTCCGAGTCACCGAAACACTTCTTGATCTCTTCAACGAAGCGTGTCCACGTAGTTAGCACGTCCGCGTGGTTGTCGTAACATACCAACGCCGTGATGGCCAAGAAGAAAACAACGTTCCTAAGCTGAGTGGCAGCGTTCCAGTTATTGTATTGGCTTACCCTTTCGTAATGGGTTAGCCACTCTTCCACATCTTCCTCTGCTTTCGCCGAGAACGTGCGTGGCTCTCGGTAGTGCTGGATAGAGACTGGGCTCGCCAAGGCACTGCTGGTGAGGGTATTTTGCTCTGTGGCCATGATTGAGCGCGACGGCGAAAATCCGGCGAGGCGACGGCTTCGCCGTAGTTCTTGTGCTGATGGCTCCATTGTAGGTCGAGGGAGTTACCCTGCACAGCTCCACCAAAGTTACACACGAAGTGTTTAATGCAGAACCAGATGAATCTGGTTGATAGGCGCGTTTTGATCGGTCCAGAGGCAGCTTGGCTCACGTCGTTTTCTTATATATATATATATATATATATATATATATATATATATATATATATATATATATATATATAATAGTTCTAAACGTCCGTGATCGAGCTTTCTATATTCATTGGATATGGTGTTGGTATTGTGTGCAAGTTGCGGCATGTTGCAACAACTGCGGTGACAAGCAATTTCTAGAGCACAGCTTGCGCATGCTTGTGTGTGTTCGTGCGTGTAGTTCTTTGAGGACTACGAAAGAGGAAAGTCCCTCGGCCTGCGAGGAAAGTTGCGACTTACGCGTGAGGACGCCCTTCATGACAACCGGCAGCCCGGAAACATTTCGCAGCCAGGCGACGTCTGACCAGGCTATGCTGGGCGAGATGAGGTCGTCGACGAATGCGTCGAAGTCGGGGTGGTTTTTGACAGTCGCCGTGGGAAGCGAGCCCTCCAATGTGCCGAACCTAAGCGGCAAATGGAGGCAGGCTCTCTATCGAACATTTTTGCAACATCGCTAGGGAACGTGACAATAACGACAACACATGGGCGCAAGTAACAAGCTTTATGTGAAAGAACATGTAGTGCATTCCGAAAGAAGCTGTTTCTTTAGTGAAACTGGATGCTCGAGATGAAGTGCACATGTGGGAACCGAAGTGCCACGCAGGCGCAACCAGACGCTTGTCTAGCACCTGTTATTCTCTTTGTCACCACGCCACATTTAAAGCATATTTGAAGGGTTCGGCTCCCATAGAAGTCCCCGAAAGACCGAATTACTGAGCACACCCCCAAGACACAGTAACGAATATTTGCAAATGTGCACGTTTTCCACTTCCGTTCAGTATAGGTTATTGTAAAAATAATTTGCCCTATATTATGGGAATAGGAGACCCAAAGTAATGTGAGGTCTAAGCGTCGACGGCAGTAGCAGTTACACTATCCAACAATGATGCAAGTTGCTGTGTGAGAGAGCATATAACATGGTGACTGACGGTGACTTGAGCCTGCAGAATCCTATCGTGACGTCGATTCTACTTTCAGGTAACAAAAAGTGACACGAAAATCAGAGCCCGCGTAGATCTCTCCTGGCTCGGGCGATGACACATACAATGAGAGGGGCGCTTCGGTGAGGAAGCCTTGGAACGCATGTGTATTAGATTTCAATGCGGTCGGTCGTTCGTATGAATAAGATGTCAACCGTAAGCTTGGAAGTGTTATCAATTTATTTATTTATTTTATTTCGCTATAGATAAAGACGTTTAATCGGTCCCTTCGGCTTCGGCCAAAGTGAAACAGGCGTACTGCTTGCATGCTCGAGTAATCAAACAAATACGGCCGTACTCCGCACACAACTTTCATACTCAGCCAACTGACAATTATAAATTATTCAGTGGTACGCCTAAGCAAGCATTTACGGGATCCGCGCTGATGTACTTCTACCCCCGCTAATGTCAACACAGCAATTACTCGTACTTTTGGTAGCAGCGCGAAAGCGGCACGGACAAAAGGAACAAACACTACGCCGTTTCTTTGGAGTGTGTCTTCTTTGTTTCCGCAAAAACACCCGTGTACTTAGATTTAGGTGCACGTTAAAGAATCCCGGGTGGTCAAAATATTCGCAGTCCTCCACTATACCGCGTGCCTCATAATCAAAAAGTGGTTTTCGCACGTAAAACCCCATAAATCAATCATTGTTTCCGCGTTGCTTTTGCGTCGTTGCTAAAAGTACGATGAATCCTAACCAACTCGCCCACTTTGCTATATCGCTACAGCAATTACACGCAGTTTTGTAAAGAAAGGCACTTTTAGCATTGACAGCCGGTTCTACATTGGTGAGTGAGCAAACTTTCGTGTATAATCTGTGTGAGTAGTAGAGAAAAGGTATCATAACAGGCCGAGGGCTGAAAAAAGAAATAGCGTAGAAAAAGCAACATGTCAAAAAGCGCTTCGAAGACCACGGTTTTGAGGTGGAGCAGTGGCAGCGTCTCCCAATGTTCGAGTTTCTTTTTTTCCGGTTTAGAGTATCAGAAACGTTATAGATATTAAATTTCACTACATTCTTTCGAACTAGGCGTTCTGAAAGTTAGCGTCAGCTCCAGTTCAGCTTTGGAGGTGGCAGGGCATGCATTTCCCGCTGACGGCTGCGAAGAAATCTTACGAGCGTAATATAGAGACAATCGTAACGTATACGTATTAGATATTTACGTGTAATGCGACTATCATGAAACCAATATAACACCGCGAACAGCTACTTAAATGTCAGGTTGTATATTCATATACGCACGCGCAGCAACACGGCGGATTGGGCCCCAGAGGCGTCCGCCTCTTTTTCGGTTCATGTAGCGCAAGCCATCGAACACTGCACGCCGTGCCACCGCGTCTCCAGCCGCCGCGTTATCGTTATTTGTCGTGAGAGATAATTCGCTGCATGAGGCTTTGATGTACGTATGTACTGTTGATGGCACGTGGCCGTCAATGCATTGGATGCAGCCATGATATATATATAGGTAAGGGGCAGTCAGGCGCCCCCCCCCCCCTTTTTTTTTTCTTGGATACGCCAGTAGTTAATACATTTTTCAGGTAGATGATCTATCTCTAGCATGTGTTAAAAGATGATCACTGGGTGCACTGTATGTTACCTGGATGTGCAATCGAGGAAGTACACAGCCAGGTAACATAGAGCGCGCCCGCAGGTAACATCCTGTCGTAAACACAAAGGACGCATCCTACAGGAAAGATAAAGTTCGTTTCCTCGAGTTCTACGAAAGGATGAGTAAGCATGCCGTAAACACAAAGCATGTTTCCTCAAGTTCACATAAAGGACAAGGAAACATAAAGTGATATCATAACAAGCCAACAAACAAGTTTGTTGGCTTCTTATGATATGACTAATAAAAATCGGGCCCCTCGGTTAACCCCCTTTCTTCAAGGAAACATAAAGGTCACACAGGGCACAAGAAGGAAACACACAGGAAACATAAAGGTCATGAGCGTTCTCATAGGGGTGGTGCGGACCGGCTTTGTCCTGCACCAGCTTGACCGGTGGATAGTAGCCACATCCAACTCGCAAATGTTGAAGCGCTCTCAATAACTGAAAACGAAGCGAAGTCTGCCAAAGCGTCTAACCAGGTGCAGCCAGGAGTAAGCTCGCGGTGGCAAGCATGCGTGTGTGCTCACCTTAAGCTTCGCGTGGCTCGTGGTTAGATGAGTGTTCAAAACTATAGTCTAAATTAGCGGGACACAAAGCTACGACGCCGATAAACAGGGGGACCAATGTTTCATTACTACGCGGGCGGCCGCGGCCGAGTGTGAGCAGACAATAGTCGGCTTCCTCCGGAAGTACGTTATTATTATTGAAATTCGAAACCACATTTTCGCTTACCAGCCTGTTTATTAAACTGAGTCAGTAAGTATACGCAGCAACAGTATTAAGAAGCGCACTGATGCAAAACACTCTTCTTGACACTGACGTCAGCTATTTGGAAGCGTATGTTGGAATTTGTTGTATAACCAAATAAAGCGTCCAGAAAGGAGATGTTGAAAATAGAGCGCCCTTGAGGGAACGGCGACTTCGCACTCCGCTTGCGAGCTCCAAGCGGCGCGCAGTACTGCGCCACTTGGCCGAGATGTTCACAGCAGCGTCCGCGGTCTGTGTTTTTTCACCGAGCCCGAGGGGTGTTTCATGACCCCTTTAGAGTACGCTTCAGGTAGCCAAGGCTTTCTTGTGCGCGAGCACATATTTCTTGCATGTGGTCTTGACAATTCAGACTAGACGTAAATTTATTCCGAGATAGTTAAACTCGTTCGCATGAACTAAGTCCAAAACTCTATGGGCAAGCGCTCTTTTTTGTTTGTGAACGTCATGACTATTGTCTTCTTGAAATTCATTTGCGTCTGCCATCAGTCACTTCATTCACAGAGCAGTGAAAACGCGTTGCTCAATATATTTGGTCATAAGTGTTGGCTATGTTAATGTATAAGACACAATCATCGCCATACAAATGAGTTTTAACTGGCATGTTAGCAACAATATCAATAACATCATTATTATAATTAACAAATAGGAGAGGTCCAAGCACCAAGCCCTCTGGCACACCTGAACTTATGTCAACAGAGCGAGACTGCGCATGATTGAATGTGACAAACGGAACGCACGCGCAAATAATAAGCAATACATTGGAGCGGTGTCGCATCTTTTAGAAATGTGCTCAATCTTGAGAGAAGTTTATTGTGACAGACTAGTCCGAAAGCTTTGCTATAACTAATGAAAATTGCGTCAGCCTGAACGCGGTCTTAAGTGTTGATGCGAGGTCATGCGTGAATTCTATGGGCTGTGTAACTGCAGAGAGACAAAATGCAAAGCCGTGTCGATGACGTGAGAGAACCGCATGGCTGGCCAGGTGTTCCACCATATCTTTGTGAATTATGTGTTCAAGAAGATTACACGATGACGAAATGACATATATTGTCCTGTAATTAGTTAAAGCTGGTACCAGATGTAAATGCAGGAATAACGTGAGCCATTTCCCACACGAGAGGAAGGGATCACGTGTTTAGTGACGTATTACTGATTGCGGTTAGGTAGCGGGTGTTCCTTACGAAGTGTCTTCTTAAATATATGTTTGGGATACCGTCTAGTCCACAACATTTAGACGTGTCAATTTCCAGCGAAATATTTTCCAAGCCCGCACAATTTACTACAATGCCTGGTAATGGTAGGAGCAGACTCTAAACATTAAAAACAGGGCTATTGTCATTGTCTTGTCCAAAGAGGAATTTAACGCACTCAATACAAGCGTCGCCAATGATTAGAGGGTTGAAGCACGATTTATTGCTAATAAGAAATGAGGGGGAGGGTGAACAAGGGGTGGTTGGCTGATTTCCGAAATTTGGACGGATTTGTCTCACTGGAAACAACCAGGTTTTGTTGTAGTAAAATTCTTTAGCCTGAGGCATCTTTTTTTTTTAACGTGAGTTTAAGCGAGAATAGCAAATAGCTTCGGCTTTTATCAGTCTAGTTACGTCGTCGAAGACCTTTAAGGTGGCGGAGTATCTGGATAATTTCTTTTGTATACGAGGGATGTTTACTTTAACACATTTACTCGGGACAAATTTAGCAATGCATTTGGGCACGTATCGACCAAGTGTACTATTGCAGTACTTATTAACCAACTCATCAACACTACTATGATAACTAAAGAATAACTATTCATCAAAAAATGCTGCCAGTACACCAAGAATAGTGTCGTCATTTGCGCGACTGAAGTAGGTTACTGTCTTTAGTGACGTTCTGTTGCACTCACAGGCGAGCTTTAGGCTGACATCAAGCGTTTTGTGGTGGGGCAGACCCTTGACTACATTGAATTTGAAACGGTTGTCTAAGAGTTGTTCATTTAGGAAAAATAAGGTGCCAGCTGCTTTACGGGAAACCACACAAAGCTGGTGCCTCGCTGCAGTGGTTGAACAGCGAAGCCAATAATTAACCTTCGTTTTGCTGTGATGCGCTGTCCTGGGGTGTTATTTTGAGGCAATTCATATTGTGTTTTTCAATCGAAACCGAAATTGTTTTACCTTCGGAAAGGGCGCTGACGAATCTTTTTTTTTTCCACAAAATTAAGTTCGAGGCTTTAGGCGGTGCAGGATCTGTAGTTATCATTAACATTATGTATCTACTGGCAACCCAGGTTTGACCTTACTGGAAGTCAAGCCGAAACAAGAACGAAAAAGTTAAAGGATCGTAAAGTAAAACTACAACTGACTGAAAGGAATTACAACAGCACGGAAAGTGGGATGAGTTGATAAACATCGTCAGCTTCACCTTTTATGTCCGCAGCAGAACGAAGGAATCTCCCAGCAATCTCCAATTACTCCTGTATTGCGCTAGCTGATTCTAATTTGCGCCCGCAAATTTCCTAATTTCATCACCCCACCTAATTTTCTGCCGTCCTCGACTCGACTGCGCTTCCCTTGATACCCATTCTGTAACTCTAGTGGTACACCGGTTATCTACTCTACGCATTGCATGGCCTGGTCAGCACTTTTCTTTCTCTTTGGGTCAACTACGCTATCGGCTATCCTCGTTTACTCTCTGATCCACACCCCTCTCTTACTGTCTCTTAACGTTACGCTCAACATTTTTCGTCCCATCGCTCCTTGCGCAGTACTTGTTCTCAAGCTTCTTTGTTAACCTCCAAGTTTCTGCCCCATTTGTTAGCACCGGTAGAATGCAATGATTGTACACTTTTCTTTCAACTACACTGGTAAACTCCGAGTCAGGATTTGGTAATGCCTGTCGGATGCACTGCAACTCATTTCTATTCTTCTGTATGTTTCCTTCTCATGACCAGGGTCCCCTGTGAGTAATTGACCTAGATAAACGTACTCCTGTACAGACTCTAGAGACTGACTGGCAATCATGTATTCTTGTTTCCTTGCCAGACTTTTGAACAGTACCTTTGTCTTCTGCATATCATTCTTGAACCCTACTCTTACACAAGTCCTCATTCATTTGTTGGAATTCATCACCAGTATTGCTAAACAGTTGATATTATTCATGGTTAAACTGCAACGCGCACAAGAGAAACAAGCGGTGACTCACAAATCAGGTTATTTTTTGTAAAACATGGTACATATATGCCCCAGCCTACTACAATGAGCTCCAATGTGTGGAATGACTCAACGACAGTTAAACAACATCAACAAAGAGCTTCCGGGTCATGTGTTAGGAAAAGCGAATTCTTTTTAAGTTTCTTTTAACAGTTCATGAATGTTCATGAATTACGGTTAGCCGGGGTATATACGTGCCATGTTTTCCAAACATAAACTCAGCTGCGAGTCAGCGTTTCTTTGTTAACTTCCTCTGTCCTCTGCTTTTTGTGTGCCCTCCAGTTTAACCGTGACTGAAAGAGCGTGGAATAGCAAATTTAGTGCCGGTATAAGGTAACCATTCCTATCGCTCCGATCTATTCCTTTCTTATCATGCATCACTCATTACCCGCCATCTCTGGTGATAACGTAGACGGAGCGCCGTTCGGACCAATGGTGAAACTCGAAAAGCATAAGAATTGTGCTAAAAAAGCCTTACATTATTTCAACTGACGTCTGCCTTGCATAAGGCACCACTAGCGTACGTGATCTTGCTCAACATTGTCACGTGAAGAGCGCGTCAAAGAACGTAATCTAAGAACTTAATAAATACAGGTTTTGCTTTGGCAAAACCTGTGTTTTTGCCGTAACGCGTCATCGCGGCGCCACCTAGCATGCAGTCGGCGACGGGTGGCGTTTGTTGTTGTTGTTGGTTGTTGCCGGCGCGATTACAGTGGACATCTTTGCTTTTTTTAACCTTCTTTATGCTATTTTGCGTGATTACGACACACAATAAGCTTTAGACAGGATCGCGCGAGCTAGTGCGATAACTAAGCATACAGAGGAGAGTTTGTGTGCGTCTGCACACTTGGAGACAAGTCCACTTGTCGTTGAAGACAAGTCCACTTGTCGAAACGTTGGCTCCTGCATTCACCTTGTTCACGTTTTGCTCATCGTCTTGAATTTCCATCTCCCGCATTCCCCGTGTTTTCCCTGCACACTTGGAGTCACTTATAACCCACAAGAGGCTTCATACAAGACACTTTCATAACTATCGCAAAAACTAGTTGTACAACTTGCTGTCGCAAGTGTGAAAAAGAGAAAGGTTGTTTTCCAGGCACGATCGAGGCTAACCTCAAGTGGGTCGGCAGGTGGAAGCGGTACTTGTTGGCCATGACCTTCTGTCCGAAAACTGGTGAATCGACGGTGAGCACGATGGCGGAGAACCCCGCGGCGGCGGCCCGCTTCACCAGAGACTCAGTGAGGGCGCGATCCTTGTAGAGGTACGTTTGCAGCCAAAGGATGCAGTTGGGGGCGCTGCGGCGAATCTCCTCCAGAGAGATGGTGCTCATCGAACTCAGTATCATCACTGTGCCAGCTGCTTCGGCGGCTACGAAGCAGGGCACAAGTTAGTTGGCTGATCGGTGTGCTTTAGTGGGCCACTAAAGGCAACCATTAAATCGACTAATATTGTTTAACCTTCCTGCTTAGCTCATGCAAGACAGCGTTGATAGGTGTAACATACCTTTAGCGGTGCCAATTTCACCGTCAGGGTGCGCTAGCTGGTGCATCGCTGAGGGCGAGAAACCGACGGGCATGGAAACGGACTGTCCCAACAGAGTCGTCGTCGTGCTCACCCGAGACACGTCCACCAGCACGCGAGGCCTGAAGCGCAGTCTGCACACGAGTGGAGCGAGAGTGAGGGAGTGAGTGAGGGAGAGAGAGCGACGCGTAATTGGTGCTACCTGTTGCGAATTATACAAGTACGTATCTCGGGGGGGGGGGGGGGGAGGGGAGAATGGATGACCGTGTGACGGGACGGGAAGCTGCAGCGGCTGTACTAAGCCTTCGCTTTTCAAGGACTGCAAGAGGAAGCATGACGCCTCGCAAGTCGGAACACATGTCGCTATGCAGAATGTCACAAAGCACGTGCTCGATGAAGGACGCAAGAGTGCACCCGTGTTGAAGAGAAGGCAAGGTGTGAGACCAAACTACAGGACCATGTAAAAATTGAGAAGAAAGAGTACTCAGGCGGTGCGAAAAGTGAAACCAACGACAAAGCTGTAGGGCACTTGTTTACTTGGACCTCTCTAGTTGACGGGATTCGGGAGACATTTCAATGGTTCAAAGGTCAGCTGCGGCTGGCACGAATGGCACGAATGGCGACTGGCACGAGTGGCCTGGCAGTCAATAGAGATATAGTCAAAACAGCTTCCGATTAATTCTATATTCGAGAACTCTGCAATGCGCTGTAAATTCAGGAATCATATTCAGGCTTCTATTCTGAGCAATGGTTCAGCGAAATCCACAGCATTTGCGTTTGTAATGTTTTCAGGTTACTGACCTCTTGAAGGCCTCCTTGTTTTCCTTGAGCGTCTCCTCCTGGTCGGCACCGCTGTTGTAGTACCACCGGACCCCCGGCTCCAGCTTCGCGCTGGCGATTCGCTCTATGTCTGCTATGGTCACCGCAGCCAAGTCTCTGCAAGGCATTTATGCTCGTGGGCTACAGTCAGAACCTCGTCAATATACGTAGTGCCACACAATACTGCCGCAAAGTATGATTTCACTGCTTGTGGTAGAGCTCAGACTAACATTATAGGTGGGTTTAGGCTTGGAAGGTTGCTTCGGTCATTTGGTTCGTCTGAACGGAGCTTCGTTTACATTATTTAGCATTCATCACCGGGCTGACTAAGTCAAATTTAAAGCCCGACATGTACAGCGTCATAATACGAACATACCACAAACCAGAGCACGCACGATAAAGTGACATCACTCGAATTCATCGCACTATTCCAATCATCGTCATTATCACGATGCCACAGCTTCTAAAATCATTTGTGATAGTCTAAATACGCAATAACCATCTGCGTACGGTATCCTGCGCGCCGAAAGTGCGCAGAGGTGATTCGAAGAAAACGCGCATCAAATGTCTGGAGACTAAAGACGCCGTGAAAAAACAGGAAAAAGAAAAGAAATAAAACGTTTCTTTTTCTTTGCAACCAAACCCGCAGGCTGCAATCAGTGGTACATACCACGGGGAGTTATTCGACCAGCGTAATGCATTCAGACAATTCACGTTGCACAGCTGTGCTAGAGGAAACTTAAAATTTTTCGCTGATGCGGTGGGTTTTAGACTTCTTTCCGCGACGGTGCATTAAAACATTTTACAGCTCAAGGAAATACAAAGAGTAATGTTTTCAAAAATGTTGATGCCATGTAAGATGAACAATTTGGCGGCAGCGACTTGCGATTGCGTTACATGGCTTACATAAAGTTACATGGCTCGACATGGCAAGATAATCTACTAGTTAAGTACAGTTGATCAGACCATCAATAGTGGTAGAATGAATACGTCAAAGAGAAATCGGGGAACGAGACTTATCGCCAGTCACACCGCGGGGACCTTGTCCTTCAACATTAAATATCGTCATTTTTCACGAATACTTGCTTTATTTAGCGCTATGTGCTGGCTATTTTGCAAGTGGTAAGGGAATACATCTACTTACGGCAGGTAGTGACCGCGGATCCGGATCATGAGACTGCAATAATCAGAACAATAAGATTCGGCTGGGGTGCGTTTGACAGGCATTCTCAGATCATGAACAGCAGGTTGCCACTATCCCTCAAAAGGAAAGTGTATAACAGCTGTGTCCTGCCAGTACTCACCTACGGGGCAGAAACCTGGAGGCTTACGAAAAGGGTTCTACTTAAATTGAGGACGACGCAACGAGCTATGGAAAGAAGAATGATGGGTGTAACGTTAGGAGGGGGGGGGGGGGGGCGTAAGAAGATAAAAGAATGGGTCAGGGAATAAACACGTGTTAATGACATCTTAGTTGAAATCAAGAAAAAGAAATGGGCATGGGCAGGCCATGTAATGAGGAGGGAAGATAACCGATGGTCAATAAGGGTTACGGACTGGATTCCAAGAGAAGGGAAGCGAGCAGGGGGCGGCAGAAAGTTAGGTGGGCGGATGAGATTAAGAAGTTTGAAGGGACAACATGGCCACAATTAACCCATGACCGGGGTAGTTGGAGAAGTATGGGAGAGGCCTTTGCCCTGCAGTGGGCGTAGCCTGGCTGATGATGAGGACGATGGCTATGTTCCTTTCAGAAATGTCTCGCCACGCTGATGCGGGCATGCCGTGGATAGCCAGAACCGGGGTGCAGTATAAAAAAAATGGAGGACGCTTACGCTTCGCCTTTAAGAGTGGGACGCGATAGCATTCAAAGATCCCCGACTGCTTCTCACGCTTCTCGGCAACTGCAGCTTATGTAACCGTAATGTTTACCGGGAAGCGCTGGCGGCGAACGCTATGCACGAAGGCGAGTTTTCTGGTAGAAACGCGCCATCTTGCGTGGGCCGATCCCGGAGATAGCGCACACCCGTGCCAAAAAAAAAAAGACTACATAATGTTCAGGTTTTTGCTATTGTTTTCCACTTTTAATATTTCAGTCTGAGAAGATTTAGCACAAAAGGCATGCGTTGTCGGTGTTTTGTTTCATGACATTTGTTTGTGGGCTGCCATTATCAAAATTCCGAGGAATAACTTTGTCAAGAATGTAAGAATGTAATGAGGAACTTTAGTGATAGAATGACGTTGTAATATAACCCACTTATACCGCATGCCAAACAGAAAGGCGTGGCATATACATATACTTAAATATATACCGGAACTTTCGCTCACGGGGATCGCGGCGCCGGACGCCGACACCGGATTTTATGCGACGCGGGGCCCTTAACGCTGTCGCGTTTAGAAAGCTGGAAGCCGATTCAACCTCTAGTTGTCTATGAAAGGCAGTGCCTTCCTGCGGGATTTAGGGGTGAGAACCACAGAACTTGTAGGCAATAAAACTGGTAACCTGGCTAATTGGCAATTATTCATTATGAGCACAGCGGCTACAAACAATACGAGTACATGGTAGTAAACAGGGCGGACGCATAACTCACAGCTATGCGCAGCTACACACAAGGCTGCTGCATTTTACAAAGGGTATGCAAAGGCAAGAACGCGACTAAGCGCCACTCAAAGCTTATAAGGTTGTGTGACGTGTATAAGCTTTTGCGTAGCGATCCTCCAGTTTTGTGTTTCTTCCCACTCTTCTGCGTGCGTGCGCATTTCAAGGTTCGGCCGCTTTGTGTGTCACTGAGAACAGCTGCGAGTTAGCACCCGCCCTGTTTACTGCTTTGTCATCGTCTTGTTCTACGCTACCGCACTCATAATGAATCGCAGAATTCATTCTGAGAGGCCCGCAGCATTTCAAAGGACAATGTCGCGTGTTCGACCTAGGGTGCCTCGATGTCCTCCTCGGCCGCCACGGCGGCGGACGAGGAGGACGTCGAGGCGCCCTTCGTTGCAGGCATCAGGCGCAACGCTGTGGCGGCTAGAGAGACTTTTTTGCAGTGGCTGCGTACTTGATGTTCTTGATCGTAATTGTGCGGGGCTGTTCTTTATAGAGGCCTAGTATTGAATGAAAAACGTTTTAATCCTCAGAAACAAACAAAAGGTGGTACACGGTTATCTAATGCGTTGTTTTACAGTGAAGCTGCTTATGGCTACGTTCTGGCGGATCTCGTCTCCGTGGACACAGGCCAACAATTTTTCATACGTGGGCCAATCCCGAACGTAGTGCAATGCCGGGCCGACCCCCGGCGGAGGTGAAGCAGGCGTTAATCACTCCCCGTACGGGAGCCGATCCCGAAGATTGTGCAATGCTGGGCCGACCTGTGGTGGAAGTGTAATTCATCATCAAAGGGCCCATGCACATCTTCGCTGGTCATCCTGCTTCACAAAGTGAAAGGGCAATGATTTTTTAGATGAATTTGTTTTTCATTGCGCTTTTTTTCAGTTTCTTTTCTTTTCTTTTCTTTCTCCTTTTTTTTTCGCTGGCAGCCCGTTGCGGGAGCCTCACGAGCTCGCTCGCGCGAGTATACAGCTTTGGCGTGCAGCGAGTCATGGACGGAACGCGCGGACTGATAAATTTTCGTCACCGAACTGCTTGCGCAGCTTGCACAGCGTTAAAAATTACAACAAATTATGGGATTTTATGTGCCAGAACCACGATCTGATCATGAGGCACGCCGCGTGGGGGACTCCAGAAATTTGGACCACCTGCGGTTCTTTAACGTGCACCTAAATCTAAGTACACGGCTGTTTTCGCATTTCGCTCCAATCTTCCACAGCGTTGCACCTGATGTCTGAAACGGACTATAAGTCGGCCAGAAGCGTAGGCCTCAGTGACCGCGTCTCAAAACGCTAGGTGTCTCGAGGTTAGAATGCGAGGGCGTTCTGTTTACCCTGGTACCACCCTTACCGGTGGTACCAGCGTTGTTGCGTGGTGCCGGTGGTACTACCGGTACCACAGGTGCCACGGGTACGACTGGTGTCACCAGTAGCGCTGGTAATACTAGCATTGGTCTACATTTTTAGACTGCACATAATCACAGGATCGGCTTTAGGCTGCACAACCTCCGGGATCGGCCCACGAAAGAGGTGACAGACAAACAACCGATACATAAGAGGGGTGGTAACTTTCCAAGGAAGTCATTATTTCTAAAATAAAGTATGTTACTATATAGGCGATGATTATTAGTAGACAGATCAAAGTATTATACAGTATCACACAAGGTATCGCACAGTAAATTGTTATTTAATTTACGTAGCCTGCTTAGAAACTCTCAACTTGTCTATTGGATTTCAGCGGATTTGAACAATCACCACCAGTTTGTTGCATTCAAGGACCATCAATCTAACCAGTTACCGGTGAAATCAGGTGTCCCGCAGGGCTCGGTCCTAGGGCCACTGCTTTTTCTTATGTATATAAAAAATTAAATTATGGGGTTTTTACGTGCCAAAACCACTTTCTGATTATGAGGCACGCCGTAGTGGAGGACTCCGGAAATTTCGACTGCCTGTGGTTCTTTAACGTGCACCTAAATCTAAGTACACGGGTGTTTTCGCATTTCGCCCCCATCGAAATGCGGTCGCCATGGCCGGGATTCGATCCCGCGACCAATGTATATATATGACATGGTAGAGGATATCTGTCAAAATAAAATTGTATGCGGACGATTGTGTTCTATATACGGAGGTTAATGATCAATCGGATCAGGCATTGTTAAACAATCATTTTCAGCGTGTTGCTTCTTGGCAGATGTGTGTAAACTTCGACAAGACAGTTTTCATGCGGATCACTCGAAAGAAGAGGCCCTTATCGTTTCCGTATGATTTTAACAATGTGCTTTTGGCTGAAGTGTCTGAATACAAATATCTTGGGCTATGGATTTCAAACAATCTTAGGTAGAATAAACATATTCACTGCGTTACAGCGAATGCTTATAGAAGGTTATTCTTTTTAAGAAGAACGTTAACTCTGGCTAGCCCTCCTGTAAGACGATTAGCATACAAATCTGTAGGCATCTCTCCTTTATGCCTCTCTCACTTTCTGTCCTCCCAGTCTTAGATTATGCTGCTATAATATGGGACCCCTATACAAAAGGTAATATTCTGAAACTAGAGAATGCCAAAAAAAATGAAAGCCGTACAGTTCATTTATAAAAATTTTCGATGCAGCTCAGTGACTGAACTACAAGCTCGCGCTAACCTAACCCCGTTATCCGATAGAAACCGCTCATCACGACTAAAATTTTTATATCAGTTAGTTAAGGGGCACTATAAAGTCGACTTTAGCGAATGGATTACATTTTTCTTCCGGTTATTCAACACGCCAAAAACATGAACTAACAATAACACCTTCTCGTTCTCATAATGACTCTTTCAAGTTTTCATTTTTTCCACGAACAGTCAGAGACTGGAATAACCTCAGCAGCTGTATCGTTCAAGCAGACTGTTCGTCTGCTTTCGCATCCATTCTTGATGGCTGAAACATAATTGGTTATTTTATAGTGACTGTCTATATGATATATGCGTTGATTGTTCCTCTGTTTCATTTGTACATTTGATAAATGCTTTGTCTAAATTTTTGTGTGTTCTTTCTTGACTGTGACCTAGGCATGTACATATATTTTGTTTGCCATTATGTTGTATTTTCCCTCATGTATTGTATCCCACCCTGCTAAAATCCCGGTGGGGATTGCAGTATAAAAAATAAATAAAAATAAAATAAAGATAAGATAAACCGTAAATGGGGCATAATTGGACCAGTATTTCAGACTATGCCATTCTGCTGCTCGTGTTCTATTCGTGGGCAAGTTCCATTATTGCACGCCTATAGCTATTCGTCTTTGCACGCGAGTATAGTCTCTTGTTCTCTGTCGCCCTGTGGCACCGCCTTCATAGCATATCAGCTCGAAATTCCTCTTTCTTATTTTTTTGCTTTTCTCTTTTTGTCTGCTTATATAGGTGCAGATTGAAGGACTGTGAAAAAGAAAGTTGTTTTTTTTTACAGAAGTTTGACTGGTATGATGCCTATGAATAAATATAGAAGTGGTGGCAACACTTTGCAAAGCAAATACTTAGCAGCCACCAAACTTTTTCAGGGCATGGATTCACACTAAAATATGAAAACGTTCAGGAAATAAAGACTTGCGATCAATAGATTGTAACGAACAAAATGAAAAAGAACAAACAAACGTCTTTTGCCAGACAGATAAAGAAATAATATATAGATACTAATAGGAACATCACCACCAATGTATTGGACAAGGAGAATACAGAACTGAGACTGAGCAGATAATACACAGAAAAAACACTTAAAAAAGAAGCAAAAATAAATGCAAGAAAGAGCACGAAATGCTACGTACTTTCTGATTAGGCGTTAGAGTTTACATTATATTATTTGCGGATTTCGTCATATGAGCTACTGAAGACATCCAAATTGTTAGATGACAGTAAGTTAGGAGCAATTGAACAGTGTAATATAGACGCTCTTTTCCCAAGTTCAAAAGTGCTGTGCCTGCCACAAAACTTTCTCCTTGTCCAGTGGGATAACCTAAATGACAAATTCGTAAGTCTGCTAAGGTGTGCAAATATTTGTGGTCTTACGGCTTTCTATTTATAGGCTAAGTTTTCTGCTCAATGTGTAATTGTGTATCGGGTGTGCCTTAATCATACAGGCAAAATCTCCAGAATTTTCGTAGAGCTTACGCATTTGCAGTCGTTCTATGATTTAAATAATGTTACGTCAACTTGTGCGAAAAATAAGTCTTCGGAAGGTTACGTGGCAGACGATTAAAAAAGCATATAAAATTGCGATGGTACTTTTAGAGGCGTTTTGTGGCAGCCCAATATGTCATATTTCCAGAAGGGCACTTCCTTTGGAAAAGGTTATTCGGATAAGTTCTTACAGGAAGTCAAATCGGCAACTGCGAAGTCCAGGAAAATGTCGAATTGTTTTCTAAAACAAGGTGCACATTATGAGTCGGCTCTTTAAAGTTTACTGCTGCTGTCGTGCTGGCGTTTACATGTGAATAAAGTTAGGTGCATATGTACCTCAGAAAAGTTGTGTTATATAGACTGTAACTAACGATGCGTGTGCCGTGTTATGTGCTCCCTCTATCTCTTCTCCCAATCTTTCATCCCCCCATCCCGCTCCCATGTGTAGGGTAGCAAACCGGTTAAGCTAAACTGGTTAACCTCCCTGCCTTTCCTTCTCCACTTTTTCCTTCCTTCCTTCCTTGTGTTCCCAGGGAAAACTTAAAAAATGGAGTCCTTCCTGTTCCCCCTGTCTCTTTGCTGTCTTGTCTGTGGGAAGTTTACGAATTTCAAAGGTCGCAGGTTGGCAGGTATCGCCTTAACTATTCCTGAACTATAAAATAAAAGGTTGGCAGAGCAGCAAGATGGCCATTGAAAATGTGCCGCATACATCGTTTTCACTTAATAGACTTGATTAAGATTAGTAACCATCATTATATCCCGTACCAGTTGGAAATAACTTAAACGAGAACTGAAGAGCAAGTAATTAAATAGAAGATTTAGTCCTTTCGGAGGCCTGTATAGAAGCCGATGAATTAAGCCTTTGACTCGAGCAAATTTTTCTTTGTCTGGCCTATGCATTGTTGAGCAAAACTAAGGCTTGTAACGGCATGTTTATGGTTACTCCATTTTATTTGATATTGAGCGTAAAGCCTGGATTGCACAAAAGAAGGTTGAATGAATATCACCTAAGTAAACTTTCTCTCGCTTACTAAGCTGACCATAATTTTAGGTCCGTACGCTTGTTGCCTGCATCATTTGCGCAGTAGATTGTTTGAGTGCATCTCTCCTACGGCAGTGAGTTCTGTGTAGGGTGGGTTTTGTGGCTTGCATTACCACTACGCATACCTCGTGGAATGGTTGACCGCAACGTCATGGGCGGGAGTGGCCGGCTGCTTGCCTGCAATGCGGCAAATGTCAGCTGTTAAGCAGCCCGCCTCGTGGTCACCGTGAAACTCCTACCCCTGTCTCTTCGCTCACAGTGCCTGCAAGCGCAGTGCGCAACTGAGAGCCGGACAGTCGGCATACAGGTCACAAGGAAGCACGGGAATATTAATAAAAGAATGACACGTGACAACGCTAATGTTAAGGTAAACAACTAGCTCAACTCATGATGCAAATAAACGAGTAAATTAAGGCAAGCGCTAACGTGCACGTGGAACTACAAGCATTAGACAACAACAATTACGCTTATTGTCGATATACCAATCGAGAGGTGAAATTTCAGACGAGATTTGAAAAAAAAAAAGAAAAAAGAAGTACAAATACGTTCATTTAGCAGTGTGATGTTGGTCGGAATACGACTCTACTTGCAGGTATAAAAACCGGGCACATATTAAACAGGACAGTGAATAGGCACGCGACTGTCCCATCTAAGGTGTGCGATTTTGTTAAACCTGCAAATATGAACCAACTATCCCAGCAACACGTTCTGTTAATGCGATTCTACAGTTCTATACACACATAAGAAAATAATGAAAAATGATGTCACCCGCCGTGGTTGCTTAGTGGCTATGGTGTGAGCCTGCTAATCGCAAGTTCGCTGGATCGAATCGCGGCAACGGGGGCCGAATTTCAATGGGGGCCAAATGCGAAAACACCCGCCTACTTAGGTTCAGGTGCACGTTAAAGAACCCCAGGTGGTCCTAATTACTCCGGAGTACCCCGCTATGGCGTGCCTCATAATCAAATCGTGGTTTTGGCACGTAAAATCCCGTAATGAAAAAAAAAAAAAGAATGACGTCTGAGTGTTTCAAGTTGGCATACGTGCTGTATGACCCAGGCAAAATGAAAAAAAAGATCACCATCCCTTTGCAGTCCGTGAAGATCGTCGAACAACGAAGCTGTGTTAGCTACACCGAGTGTTTTACACAGTGCAAGTCAAACTTCGCAAGCAGTCTATATGTAAATATTTTGCTTCACCATTCTTTCACCTCATTTTCACCTCATCCTGGCGCTCGGGCGTTTAAACTCGGCATCTCTGGCGTGCAGCTCGAGGTCGGCCCAACGACGACGAGCCCGTTCACGAGCCAACTCTCGCTGACGCTCGCGGTAGGCAGCTTCTTCCTCAGGAGTACGAACTACTCGTGGTCTTCCCAAAGTTGTCGTGGTCTTTTCAATGTTGTAGCTGGGATGGAAAGTGCGGAACCGCTAATCCACAGCTCCGTGTATTGGGCGCAAGGCCCACCACTGGAGATGCGGGCGCTGCGATCATTCTGGCGATTGGTTGGATTGGTTTAACGATTGACGTGGCTTCTTGCTGGCACAAGAAGTGCCGGCAGCCACTCGCTCCTAGTATCGCGTTTCAATCGCTGGGCACTGTTCGTTGGCCGTAAACCGCCAGAGGAACATTTGTTTTTTTCGCGGCAGGGAGGAATCAATCGACGATAAATTCGATGCCGAAGATGCAACGTGTGACAACCGTATAAGATTCGAGTGTAAAGTAGCATTCTTACAGGGGGAAAGGGGTTATTCCAAAGCCCTTTGCCCTGCAGAGCTTTGTTGATGACCGACGCGACGGTGAGTACCTATGTGACAAAACTGCATCGTTAGAGCTCCGGTGCCAACGCGCGTGAGCGCCCATACAGATGTGCTCACAGCTTAGCAGGCGCCCGAAAGCGTCGCGAACCGCCGTGGTGCCAGCGAGCAGCGCCGTTGTCCGGTTCCATATTTGAAAATGCGCCAGGGACGCCGTGCCCGTGGACGCCGACTAGGTTAGACTGCAGGACCCTCCCGAACACTACCATCCTGTCGAATCTTACAGTTGTATACGGGCTGGCGGCCACGTTTTCTCTGATGAAACGAATGATACCGAAATGTCCCCATTGCAACAAATATACGTCACAAAGACCAGAATTGATAAAAAAAGACCTTGCTAACCTTTCAACGCCTGCATTATTGACCATTAGGTAGGCTTAAAAGATGAATTAGGACCTTTTTAAGAACTGGTTCAAGCGCACGGGAAACAGGGACAAGAAAAGGCACGCACAGTTGTTCATATGTGTGTATGTGTGCGTTTTTTCGTCCTTGTATTTCGTGCGCTTGAACCAGTTCTTCAGAATGAAATACCAACGTGCCCAGACTGCCACATTGCTGAGGTATGGCCGCAAGACTTTTTCAAACACTACCATATTTACTGCCCTTATAGGTGTCTAGTCCGCCGGTTACGTTTTCAACGAAACTATTCATTGGCAATACAAATGATACTTTAATATCCTTGCTGCAACAAATTATGTCTTACGTCATCAAGAACACAGTTCAATCAAAAATGCGAACCTTTCTAATCTTTGTATGCCTATACATTCCTGACCGTTAGGTGGGCACAGATAGGCAAATTATCGTCATCACGCAGATTTGCGTGATGATGATGGCTTGACGTACGATAAAGGGACAGATTTTCGGTAAGGCCTGGCGTAAACATTTCCGGGTTAAGAAAAGAGGGCACAGCGAAAAAAAGCCCTTAAGCGTAGAGTTACAACACCACGAACAAAAAAATAGCAGGCAGCGATAACTCAATGAGGTGGCATATATGAGGGTTTACTGGACTGTCGCCTGCTCCTGAGGTCGTGTACTACACGTGACGCCTGCGGCTAAAAGGACGATCAAGTGCCGTGGCCACGAGTGGCTCTTACTAACACTCCTAGGGGAAACCTTGTGCGCATGCGCAAATACCGGGGAAAGTGCACGTGAGTACATGCGTCCGCCACGTTAGCTCAGTGGTGTGCCCACAGCGTCGCACGCGTAATGCGAAACTTCATATGTCCAGCACGAAAGGTCCCGTAAGCGTTTATCTGCAGCTTTATTCTTAGATGTGAAAGGGGCATACGATAACGTATTACATGAGGCCATTCTCGACGCTCTTGCGACGGTTGGCCTAGGTGGTCGAGTCTTTTTGTGGATTGCAAGTTACCTATCTGCAAGATCATTCTTTGTGTTAACTGACGATGGCCCAACTACGCGACGCCATACCAGCAGGGGCGTTCCTCAAGGCGGTGCTCTCAGCCCGACGCTATTCAACCTCGCTCTTGTTGGACTTGCCGAATACTTGCCAACTACCATCAAAATTTCAATATACGCTGACGACATCCGTGTCTGGACTTCGGCAATCACACGTCCTCAGATACGTGCGCGGCTTCAAAGAGCGGCCACTTTGACAGCGAACTACTTGTGTAAACAGGGTCTCAGCATATCACCAGAAAAATGCGCACTAGTAGCATTTACTCGCAAACCGATGACGGATTATGTCATCTCAATCAATGGGCGGACCATTTCCTTTGTCCGAACCAACAGATTCCTTGGCGTAATTATTGACCGAGACCTCTGTTGGAGCCCGCACGTGGCCTACATGAAACGGCGCCTGACAGCAACTTCCCAGTTGTTTAAATACTTGACAGGAAAGACGTGGGGGATATCAGTAGACGCAATGCTTAAACTCTACAGAGCTCTCTTTCTCGGTTTTTTAAGATATAGTCTACCTGTACTGAGCAACACCTGCAAGACAAATATTCGTGTTCTACAGGCAGCACAAGCTCAAGCACTTAGAGTCTGCCTTGGTTTGCCCAGATGCACGTCAACAGAGGCAACTGTTGCGATTGCTCAGGAGCATCCAATGCGAACTCACATTACGGTGGAAGCCCTGAGAACGCACATCAGACATTTTGCACGTGCCCCCTATCACCACCTTGCAACACTACCTTCAGACAGGCACCAATCATCATTCTCTAAAACTATCATCAAGTACAACGACAAACTTCCCTCTGGCTTCACCGCTGCATCTAAACCATCGATACCCCCTTGGTGTCTTATCAGCCCCACAGTCCATCTCAGTGTACCAGGAATCGGGAAAAAGTCTTACCTGTCGTCGCCTGTGCTAAAACAACTATCTCTGCTTCTTCTGCACGAGAGGTACGCGGACAGTGAACACATGTATACTGATGGTTCCACAAACATCCAGTGTTCGTCCGGTGCTGTGGTTGTCCCAGGAAAAGCTATTACCATCAGCTTTAGGACTGACCACCCTAGAACATCGACATCTGCTGAACTAGCTGCTCTTCGCGCTGTACTTTGTTTCGTCAATCGGGAGCCACCTGGACAATGCTCAATCTTCAGCGACTCAAAGGCGGCCCTACAATCTGTACTATCAACTCTGCGTCGCGGGCCATTCGAACAGCTCGTATTCGATATTAGATGTCTACTCCATACATCACAGGAGAAAGGACACCACGTGACGTTTCAGTGGCTGCCAAGTCACTACGGCGTCACTGGAAACGAAGACGCTGATAATGCCGTTCGGGCAGCTTTTGAAGACGTACAAGAAGAGGCCATACCGCTTTCACGATCCGATGCAGCTAGCAGACTTCGAGTGCTTGCACAGGAGATCACGCTCTCTCTATGGTGCACACCAAACAGCCAGACCAACCAGAGCAACCGTCAATACCACCTGCCCTCTTTGATACGTCTCTATATGCCAACTGGACTCCGCCGAAGGGAGGCGACTATGCTTTATCGCTAATGGCTAGAGGTGGCTTTCACGAAACTTTACTCCTTCCGCATTGGAATGGCCGACAACGCTCTCTGCAATGCCTGTCTTTGCGAGGAGACGCTGGAACACATTCTGTGCGACTGTCCTGAATATAATGTTCAGCGACAGTCCCTCGCATCCTTTCTAGCGCACCTTTACACTAGACCATTGTCCCTCGACACGATTTTCACATGCCGCCAACAGAAAACATCGCAGGTGAAGGCGACGAAGGGACTACTTCGGTTTTTGAAAGAGACGGGATTGGACAAGCGGCTGTGACAGTGATATCACGTACCATGCCAGATTGATGGACTCTAACGCACGATGTGTGTGTGCTGTACTATGTGCTCTCTCTCTCTCTTCCCCTGCCCCATCTTTCATCGCCCCCATCCCTCTCTTATGTGTAGGGTAGCAAACCGGTTAAGCTAAACTGGTTAACCTCCCTGCCTTTCCTTCTCCACTTTTTCCTACCTTCCTTCCTTGTGTTTTCGGCTCCCACCGGCGGCAAGCTATCTTTTCGTACACCTTCATTTTTCTTTATACCTCATTGTTTCTGTATTTCAACTAAACATAACAGTTAACTTCGCCCATTCTTTCCCTAGCTTCATAGTCTGCTTTCTTCATGTGATTGTAACTAAGAAAGTATCGAGCCCTGGGTCATGCATATTCTTCTCGCTCGAAGCGCCGAGTAATATATTTGTGGGAGAGAAATAAAAGGCTTGTCTTTATTTGCAGGCGATGGCCTAAATATTATCGGGAAAGATGTTTCAGTCTCATGTCCTTCAGCGAAAAAAAAAATTATGTAACTAGAAAAGAAGGCTATTTAAGGGAGTCGCGCGTGAGCGTTGTTGTGTGACTTGAAGACGCTGACCGGTGTAATGTTGCACGTTGTGATTTTGTGTGGTCGGGCTGCCTGAAGTCTGCCGCGTGATTCAGTGATTAAAGAAAGAAATTATGAAAAAGATGAATGCTATTACTGCTGCGCTAGCGCCAATTGAGGAGATATATTTTCCTTTTAGGACTATTATGTTAGCGTCATAGGAACGGGATAAATACGCGTAATTAGTGGCGCGATCTTGGAAACAATCAAGTGTATCGACAGCATGAGCATGGTGCGGAGGTCAGACGGTGGTTGCGTATTCTCGCTTTAAATGCACGAAGCAATTCGTGTAGCCATGGCCTCCCAGACTGCGCGTGTTGGCAGGCTTTGGTCCGACCGTACCATTCGACGCGCACCCGAGCAAAGAAATGTAATGCGGTGAGCACGCACAGTCGCCCCCAGATGGCGCAGTTAGCCGAGAGCTCCGCTGTTAGCCATTTTCAAAATGGGACATGTAGTTGGGAAAGAGAGCAAGGAGTGCAAAATGGCCAGTCCAAATTTGAACGTTGAACAAATAACCAATATAGTCACTAGAGTAGAGGAAGAACTTGGCAAATGTCCAAATAAAGAGTGAGAATATAGTGAGCTTCTAAGTGTAATCACGACAGAAATACGGAAAGAGAAACAAGTTCGTTGGAAAGGAAAAAGGAAACTGAAAAACTGGTGGAACAGGGAGGTACGAGAAGCGATCGCCGAAAGACAGAAAGCATCCCAAGAGCACAGGCAGGCAAAGAAGGCGCAGTTGCCGCAGGATGAAGTAACCGGTAAATGGGAAATATACCGGGAGAAAAAGTCTATGCTTCAAATACTGGTGCAAGCAAAATTAAAAGCGTATAGTGAACGTTGGTTGTTGGAAATACGTGGGCAAAAGAAGGCCGCACCTAGAATATTTTGGAACCACATAAAATTATTAGGCAGGAAGTCAACAACAATACAACAGCATATCCTAGACGAAGATGAAAACAGACTGGAAAGGGAAGTGGTAATAAATTATATCCGAAAAATAACAGCCGAATATTTCCAAGGCACTGACGAGGTTGTATTTGGAGAAAAAAAAAAACATGAAAGAGACCCAAGAGGAAAAGGAGCTGGTGCTGACAAATTTAAACTGGAAGAAAGCGGAAGAGAAAATTCCTACGTGCTGCAGCCACAGGGCTAGACGAGGTTCCCGTTATTCTGATAAATGAACTAGGACCAAAAAGTAAGGAAGATCTGTTGAAAGCAGTGGAAAAAACTTTAAAGGATAGACGAATACCAGACAGTTGGTGACAAAGTAGGATGAATTTAATTTAGGAAGGTAAAGGGGAGAAAGACAGAATTCACTCGTGTAGACCGTTGACCATTACATAGGTAATATACAGGCTAGCAATGCAGGCAATCAAATTAAAGCTTCAAGCATGGGCAGAGAATAATGGCATTTTGGGAGAACTTCAGAATGACTTCAGAATAGGCAGCCGTTTGGATGATATCTTGTTCGTTCTTACTCAGTGTATTGAAATATCAAAAGCAGAATGCAGGCCGTTATATGTGGCCTTTTCAGACATTACAGGAGCCTATGACAACGAAGACCGCAACACATTGTGAGATATTCTGGAAGGGACAGGCTTAGGCGACGATTGTCTACAGCTTTTGAAAGAGATTTACCTAGAAAATACCGTTTGCGTTGAATGGGAAGAGATGAGGAGCGAGGAGAAAGTTGATATGAACAAGGGACTGAGGCAGGGGCGCCCTTTATCCCCGCTGCTGTTTATGATGCACATGGTGAGGATGGAGAGGGCGCTAGAAGGGAGTAATATCGGGTTTAATATCTTACACAAACAGGCGGGCACAGTAGTAGAGCAGCAGCTTCCAGGTTTATATTATGCGGACGACATTGTGTTCCTAGCTAACAAGCGAAGTGATTTGCAACGTCTGGCTAATATCTGTGGGCAGGAAGGCAACAATCTAGGTTTGAAATTTAGTGTTAGAAAATCAGGTGTGATGGTATTCAATGAAAACAGTGAACAGACAGTGGAGATACAGGACCAGGATATACCTCGGGTAACAGAATATAAATATCTTGGTATATGGATAAACGAAGTCAATAGATATATGGAAACGCAGGAAAAAACAATAACAATGAAGGGGAAGAGAAATGCAGCCATAATGAAGCACATAGCGCTATGGGGATACAATAGGTACGAGGTCCTCCGAAGTATGTGGAAAGGTGTAATGGTTCCAGGACTAACTTTTGGAAATGTGGTTGTTTGTTTTAAATCAGGGGTACAATCAGAACTCGACGGCAACCAAAGGTCAGTGGGTCGCCTCGCATTGGGCGCTCACGGGAAGACTACAAATGAAGCTGTGCAGGGTGATATGGGCTGGACTAGTTTTGAAGTGAGGGAAGCTCACAGTAAAATTGAGTATGAAGAATGACTGAGGAATATGGAAGAAAGTGAATGGGCTGGGAGAGTGTTGACGCATCTGTACAGGAAAAACATTGATTCACAGTGGAGGAAAAGGACTGGGAAGCTTACCAGCAAGTACGCGGCCTGTAGGGTGGGCAACACAGCAATAAAGATCATCAAGCAAAAAGTCAGAGAGGCTAAAATAATCTCATGGGTGGCGGCAATAGAAAATAAACCTGCCATGAGTCACTATACTTAAGAGGAAAAAACGAAATCAGGAAAGAAAGAATTTATAAGTCAAAGGGAAGCTCATTACTTTTCGAAGCGAGATCGGGATGCCTTAGAACACGCACCTATCAAGCGATATATAAGGAGAAAGAAGAAGCATGTCCTTGCTGCGGTAAAGCTAGGGAAACTATGGAGCATGTTTTATTAGAACGTGAAGATGTCTGCCCAGCGGCCGATTTAGGCACCACTGGCCTCCTTGAGGCCCTTGGCTTCAGTGAGAGAAGTGGAAAAGTATACATGTCAGCAATAGGGATTAGTAAGAGGCGATTGGAGGATTGGTGGAAGAAAAGTAAGGAAACGACAAAAAACGGGAACGTACAAAAGCAAAGTTCGCAATAGGGGTCAGAAAATTTGGTTGCGGGAGTTAATAGGTTTTTTTTTTAGCCTAGGTGGGACATTAGGCAGTATAATAGCAAGAGCTTGAGGGCGCAACCCACCGCCCCGTTCCAAAGGGGACTCTCAAAACATCCATCCATCCTTCCATCCATCCTTCCATCCATCCATCCGGCGCACGCGAAGGCGGCCGTACAAGGCAGACGGCGCGAGATCCCAATGAGCACCCTGCCTGTCTGTTCACGTGTTACGCAAGATTTTCACAGTATACCCAAGGCAATTTTTCTGCTCTGCCTCCTACATTCTGACGTTTCAACCATCTAGTCTTCTAGCGCCCTTATTTTTTCCAGTACTTCGCTGTATTCTTATCCACAGGTATTTTAGTACTTATGTTTAATACTTTTCCCAAACAAATCATGTGAGGGTTCACACACCTTTCATCGCATCTGAACCTGGAGCTTTGTGCCGAGGCATAGTTTAATTGTTGTTGCCTTGTCTCACCTTGTTTCTCTTTTCTTGTTTTGCACTTCACTTGAGGTTATTCAGCAATTGATATGGTAATAGCCGCATTGTAGGTCTTCTCTGTGGCGTGATGATCTTCCTGTAATATTTACTAGTGTGTTACCGTGTGTACTTTTCTCTGTTTCTAGTTTTGACTTCAACTGTGCTTTTTATTTGACTGCATTGATTTTGCACGCTATTATATTGTGAATTGAATTGAGTTCTGGGGCTTTACGTGCAGAAACCACGACTTTATTAGGAGGCACGCCGTAGTGGGGGACTCTAGATTAATTTTGACTGCTAGGACACCCTTACCATGTCCCCAATGCACGGGACATGGTCACTTTCGAATTTCGCCTCCGTCGAAATGCGGCCGTCGCGGAAGAGATGTCATCTTGCGATCTCGTGCTCAACAGCGGAACACCATAGTCGCTAAGCCAACGCGGCGGGTGATGTTACTTCGTGCGAATAAAGCGTTTGTTACGTTGATGCTTCTTTTGCTTTGTTGCATAACACTTGGTTTACGTTTAGGCAGATATAGCTTTCCCCTTATCCAATACGTTCCTGAGAGCCTTAAGGCAATCATAAATAAGTATATTTTCTCAACCTTACAAAGCCCAAACGCCATTACACACAAAAGAAAATTAAAACAGCTTGTTTACAATTATTTATGACTATGGGGGTCATATTTATACGAAGAGAACAGTGAAATAATAATTGTTTAAGCATTAATTAGTACGGTAGATAATTGGTTTGTTGAACTATCCACAACTAAAGACTCCCTCCGAAATATGAAAAACATGACTGTTTTGATATGTCGGAGCGCGTATGTTTAGATAGGCAGAGCTTAAATAAGAGCTTTTCGCATGAAATTCAGTGCATTCAAAGTGAAACGCTGGGTTTTGTGGGGCAAATAAAATATACAGGGCCAAAGCAAACACTCGGATGAGATGAGACATGCAGATGTTTGTAGTGGGTGTATTTAAGATTGCAATCGTACTGTTAATAACCACGGTAATGCCTGCTCGGGCTGCAACTATGATAAACTAGTAAACAAGTAAATAATGGCATAATTTATCATTTCACGCTTCGCGCCCAATTTCTCGCTCCATCAAGCCTTAAAACCGTGGCATGCAGCAGGCAATGGCACGCAAACGCATGCAGCAGAACACACGGACTTAGTTAATCCGAAATGAAACATTTCTTAAAGCTTACTTTGCCTTAGCTGAAACATTCATTGCGTGTTTGCACTTCCAGTGAGGCTTCACCTTGAATATGTATTTGCCTTTGGACTGACCCACTTAATCGTGCGAGTTAGGTTTGTTTGTAAGCTAACAAAGCCAACACTAGATACATAGCTCGAAAGGACGATGAAAGGGGCGGCTGTTCGTACATCCTACCCGCCTCGTGACGAACTCTGGCAGAGATGTACCACTTCTATACATGCCCACGTGATATGTAGCGGGAGCATATACGTGCACACACAACAAAAGACTGCATTTGAGAATAAATGGCGGCCGCCAGCACACGCTCTTGCTCCTCGTACATCTTCATTTCGTAATCAGTAAGTGATCATATATGGCAGTGCGAAATCCTGTTTTTCTCGCGTCATCCAAACCCCATAGATCGTACAGGATTGCGCAAAAGCCTCATCGACGCATCAAAAGCCCTCGGACCAGCGCAGGCAGATTTATCGTGTGGTCTAATCTGTATTAGGTAGCATACGCAATCGACAAATTAGAGATTTGGTGTGCGCGAACAATGGTCAGACACAGTTCTTTTGAATAATCCCCCCCCCCCCCAAAACAAAAGAAATGACTTATGTTACCCACAGAATGTATCGGTCGACATCTTCCATATAAACTTTCTCGACTTTTGCTGATTTGTCACACGTCTTCGGTCTTCGATTCACTTACCCTCTGCTTCTCTCATGCTGTTAGTAACAGCAGCATAGGGGCGCCATCTGAATATGCGTGACGGCATCTTGAAAGCAAGTTCAGATTCGTCCGGATAGTATACGGCGACGTGGGCCCTCTTGAAACCTCTTCCGGGTGGATAGTACCTGCCGCCTGCTACTGAATCTGAAATAGAGCGGTTATCACGAATGCATGGCTTGGTTTCTACGCTATTCAGTTTAAGTGAACAGTTCACAGCTTAAATAAATTCCCAGCAAGGTGAACAGCTATTGAAGTTTGGTTAATTACTAGTTTGAAAGTCTCAGCGCCATATCTGGTATCATATTGTCACGTTGTAGTGACGGTGAGCAGCCACAGTGGCACAACGCAAGTCATGAAACTAACCCTTTTAATGGGGGAACATGCAAAGTCCATCGAAATAGATCGCGAAGCTTGGAACAAAAAGCGTGCCAAAGCCCATCGCCAGAGATATGAGTTAGTGGTACACGATTTAAACGCAACTAGGTGAGGGGGGGGGGGAATTCAGACGAACACTGAAACTAGAAAAACCTATGTGAAAAATAAATATTAGAAATTTTTATGAGGATACTCTCATACGAGTCAATATTCCATTTAAAATATTTTTGCTGTACGAAAATAAAAAGCTTATTTTTTTTTTCTATTTCACAATTTATTAGTTCGTTCTTGGTGACGCCTACCAACCAGTGATTCTGGCGCAAGGCTTGGCAATACTGTGCAAACCACCTATTATGTCGTGCGGAATGGCGTTTCTCACTTCAACGAAGCAGTTTCATCCGAGTTTTTTTTTTTTATTTACTTGCGTGTTTGTACAAAGTGTTGCTTGCGCTTCACTTCAAATTTTGCGTGACGTAGCGCAAGGCGTTCATTGGCTAAAGGTGTGAGTGGAGGCATTTTGTTATCGTGCAAGTTCACGCTGCGGCACCCGACGCGCTGTCTCTCGTCGTGATGATAAATGCTGAACGCCCCGCGAAAAAACGTCGTGCTATGTTCGTTTACTCTCCGTAAGACAGGCTCTGAATGTCCGACGGTCAGTAAAGTTAGCAAGTCAAATGTTCTCTAAATAATAATGTGGGGCAATGTTGTCTGATAACTGTAGGATATGGATACACGGTGTCGCACGGAATTGCGAATTATTCTGTGAAAAGGTTTCGCATATGTTGCTATACATTTCGACTGTGTGTTTGCTATAGTACTTTTCATCAATTGAAACATGTTTTGTTTGTTCATTTATATTTGTTGCATTATTCTAGAAGAATAAAAGTGAACTTGCTTTTGAAACTTCTGTGGCACTGTCATTTATTTTCATCCTATTCACTCACCTTCCTAAGGGATCTACTGGAGCAATTGCCGTCAGTTATGTTCACATTAAGAGATGGACCATTCCTGCAGTTTGATGACATGCTGGCGCTTCAGCTGAGGCGAGTTGCAAGCTCGCCTCAGGTTCAAATGAAAAATAACTGATAGCGTAGCGGTCCAAATGCCTAACGCTAAAGAAATACAAACATACGCGCCAAGCAGCATAAGATCTTGACGGCACAACCATTTCAGGTTGTGACGTCGCTTTTTATTTTTAATTTTTTACTTGCTGTTGGTTGCCCCCCCCCGATACGTAGATGGCGAAGGTTGGAACGAACCACCCTTTTCTTGACATTTGGGCTTCCACGGAAGCTTTGCTACCACTTTACATGTACCTTAGAACATGGTTCCAGCGAGAGAAGTAACACTCAGGCACAAGGATAGCGGTGAGCACACTCGTCGATCGTCGAAATCTGACCAGCCGGTCAAACGCGTCGGCTTTTATACATGATTTCGTCGAAGGTTCCAGCGTAATCGCTGGTGGTCGCAAACCTTCCAGAAAGTACAACACTACTCACGTAGCGTATACAATCTGATTACGATGCTCGGCGACAACGCAGGCAATAGATAGAATCACCTAGAATGATCGAGAATGTTCTGGTACATGGCACCGTGTTTAGCGCCCAGTGATAACGCTCAACATTCGTTGCATATTTGTTAACAGATATGCAGCCTTAGAACCGAGAGATGATGACATAGAGCCAATGAATGAAACCGTAACTAGGCTGGCTTCAGAAGCAGCAATCGACGTGGGAGGTAAGGCACCAAGGCAACCAGTAGTTTAAGCTCTCCCAAGTAACGAATGACCTCAATAGAGAAACGACAGACAATGAGAGTGTCGAAATCAAGAGATCAGATAGAATTCTCGTAACTGTCGAAACTTATCAACAAGGAGAAAATAAGGGATATCCGAAATTATAACGTCAGAAAGAGTGAGGAAGCAGTAAAAAATTGATGCAGCATGAAATCAGTGCAAATAAAACTTGGCATAGGACAAACCAAGATTTGTGCGCTGAAAGATAAGCAGGGTAATATCAGCAATCTCGAAGATATAGTAACAGCCGCGGTAGAATTTTATACTGACCTGTACAATACCCGAAGCAGCCACGATACCTCCATTCGAAGCAGTAATGAAAAGGTTACAGAAGCTCCTTCTATAACTAGCGATGAAGATAGAAGGGCCTTTCAAGACATGAAACGGGGAAAAGCAGCAGAAGAAGATAAAATACCAGTCGATTTAATCAAGATGGAGGAGACATAATGCTTCAAAAACTGGCGGCCCTTTATACGAAGTGTCTATCGAATTCAAGGGTCCCACAGAACTGGAAGAATGCCAACATTATATTGATCCAATAAAGGAGGACGTTACAGAATCGAAAAATTATAGGCCCATTAGTTTCCTTCCGGTGTTATATAAAATATTCAAGGAATTTATTCGCTGCGAAGTTGCCCGCCAGCTATCCCTACTCACCGCCGTCCCAGGGCCAACGCCATCCTTGGCTCCTACGTTGCGTCAGATGCTCCAGGAACAAGTGTCCGAAGCTATTCAGTCTCCTCGTGCAGCGCCACCATTGCCTGTACCTCTAAGCTACGCCGAGGTTGCAGCACGACCACCTCCATCGACTTTTTCAGCACCACCGTTTGCTACGCCGCCACGTCCAATCCTTCCAGTGTACACCACCAGATCACCGGCTAGCACGGGACCCTGGCGTACACCCGACAATCGTCCCGTGTGCTTCTTCTGTGGAATCCCTGGTTACGTGGCGCGGCACTGTCGCCGTCGCTTATGGCTTCAAGGTAATGACCAACCTGTCCGCTCCTACGCTTCGCCAGCTTCGTCCTTCTCGCCACCAAATGACTCGCACTTGCCGTCTACGACCAACGTCATCCCTTCTGCCCGTGATCGTCGCTCACCATCCCCTCGTCGCCGCTAACTTTGCCCCATGCGGCGGCGTCCGGTCCCATCGGAGCAGGAAAACTAGCTACCGCAGTTCAAGAGGCGAGAACTGCGTTCCAGTCGAACCACACAAAGCCTCGCTCTCTTCCGACGAACGTAATCGAAGTTTCTGTCGAAGGAGTCGTCACACTGGCATTAGTCAAGCTTACGGAGAGTAAGCTTGACGCCGCCAAGCTTCTCATTTTGAGTTACGAGATGGTGTTCTCTATCGTCGAAATTACGCTTCCGATGGCCGCAAATGGTTATTAGTCGTCCCCCGCCATATGCGCACAGATGTATGCTCCGCTCTCCATTCAGACCCGCAATGCGCCCATGCCGGTCTCTTCAAGACTTACGCTAGGCTTCGTTCCCGCTTTTATTGGCGTGGCACGTATAATTTTGTGCGAAAGTACATTCGCTCGTGCACAGCTTGCCAACGACGCAACCTTTCTGCCCCTCGTCCTTCTGTTCCTTTACAGCCCATTCCTTGTCAGTCCCGACCATTCGACCGCGTCGGCATCGATCTCTACGGTCCTCTTCCCTGCACATCAGCCTGCGATCGCTGGATTATTGTCGCTGTCGACCACCTCACCCTCTATGCAGAAACTGCGGCACTGCAAACAGCGACAGCCCGCGACATAGCGTCCTTCCTCCTGCATCGCTTCATACTGCGTCATGGGGCACCACGGGAACTTCTGAGTGACAGAGGGCGTGGGTTTCTTTCCGAAGTTCTTAACGCCCTTCTGACCGCGTGCCATACCGTCCATCGAACCATTACAGCTTATCATCCGCAAACGAACGGCATAACAGAACGGTTCAATCGTACTTTGGGCGACATGCTATCCATGTACATTACATCGGACCATACCAACTGGGACCTTGTTTTGCCATATGTTACGTACGCCTATAACACCGCTTCACAGGCCACAATGGGATCTTCGCCATTCTTCCTCGTCTATGGCCGTGAACCTACCTGCACGCTCGACACCATTCTCCCTTACCGGCTTGACCCATCAGAGGGCACGCCTCTGTCTGAAGCCTCCAAGTATGCCGAGGAATGCCGTCAGCTGGCCCGTTCGTTCACGGCGGAAGACCAGAGTCTCCGAAAATTCCGTCGCGATGATGAACGACCTCCCTGCACCTACCAGCCGGACTCACTAATCTGGCTTTGGATGCCTTCAAGCACCCCTGGTCTATGTTCTAAACTCGTCGCTCAATACCACGGTCCCTACCGCGTCGTCCAACAGACGACGCCAGTCAAACACGTCGTCGAGCCGCTAACGCCGTCTGCTGCCTTGAGGCGTCGCGGACGCGAGACAGTGCACGGCTGAAACCCTATTACGACCCCCTCGCTTCTCCCTTGAGTCGCCAGGATGGCTCCTTCGTCTCCAGGGGGCAGTTGTAGCGAAGAAGACTGGCGCGCCCTTGGACGCACTATCGTCATCGGCCCGCCGACGAAGAGGGGCTCGCGCTCTCGGTGTCTGACGCTCGACTGAGACGGTCGCGTTCCTGACTGTTCAATAAACTGCATTACAAAATAAATAAATAAATGTCGAGTTGAAAACTGCTTTCACTTAAACTGACTGACACGTGAATTTCGAGGAATTAGGAGACAAAATGGGCTCAAGGCATCCTGATACCATTGCATTTAAAACAAATTTCTTTAGATTTCTGCATTCACGTTCGAACGCAATTTAACATTTAGAAGTGGGGCACCCCAGAAAAATCGTTCAATGTAGTCTTGATTTTATACCGAGGTCTTTGGGGTGGCTCGGGTGTTCCTAATAGCTTGTATGCTTTAACATTTTGTTAATTATATATGCAATAAACGTAATCTTCAGTACAGTAAGAACATGTTAACAGTACGATAAATATTTTTTGGGATATTAGTTATGGTAGTATAGAGGTAGCAAAACAATAGAAGATGTAAATGAAACGTCGTCGCTAGAATTACGGAATTCAATGAGATGACGACTGCTCAATTAAAAACAGGTTAACAGAAGTCAGGTTCCTTAAGTAGTTCTCATTAATTCAAGTGCTCGACAAAATTCGCCTTCTTGGGTAACATGATGCTCAAGTAGTTGCAGCCACTGACCAAGTCAAAGTGAAAAACACAAAGACGTTTCCGAGTTCCTTGGACACCTCCTATACATAGGATTGTGGATGCGACCCAAAAAGAAAGCTCGCACGGGCTCCCTCTGTGTTTTCCACTTTGACTTGCTCAGCTACCCCAATCTCTTCAGCCATAGTTCCCATTGGTTCTTTGCAATATCCTGATTTATTTTCCAGTACTCAAATCTCACGCCATTATTTTTCTTAAAGAAAGCCTGTAGAAACATCAAAAGTTGAGGTATTTTAGTCGTATTTACGTAATATGGTGATGGCCGGCACCATGAACCAAGCAAGGGTTGTCATGACGCTGATGTTTCCACCTAGAATAGAGACCGGGAAAAAATTTTGTTACAGCGAGAACATATTAATGGGGAATTTTATTCCTAGTACGGTTACATATACTTCTGTTCAATTATGTTGTCAACTAATGAATGAATTTACTCTTCTTTATCTTTTACCCTACATTATTAACAAAGTGAGAAGGCGTATCAATAGTCGTCACCAGCAAACGGCGACAGCACCTCCTCTATTCATTTTTATCTCAAGAAAGAAAAAAAAAAGAACAAGGCTGGGTTGTGTGTCGTGAACGACATTATTAGGCACAGCTAAATACCAGTCAAAGCTATTGACTTATGCTTGTTTTTCGGCTCCCACTAGAAACTGCGCTAAAACAGAACATTTTCGTTTGTCTGCAACGCTCGAAGAAATTGTTGCGTCAATAAATAGCGTATTTCTCTTAAAGGATGAGCTTATTCATAGCGAAGAAATTGTTGCGTCAATAAATAGCGTATTTCTCTTAAAGGATGAGCTTATTCATAGCACTTTTTCTGTATACTGACGGGTTTTTTACGCTAATTTACGCACTTTTGGTAAATAATAATGGTATTCGATAAATCGATAAATAATCGATAAATAATCGTAAAGAACGCCCGAAGAAGCGTGCTTTCGATTAAATTAAGGCCGCCTTCGCCCTGGCAAGTGAAAACGGGCAAGCTGCCACCCACGAAGCACCGGCGTGAGAACGGAACGGCCGCTGCTGTCGCGCAGCGAACGCTTCGGCAAGTGCTGCGTTCTTGCGTGCGAGAGTAAATCACGTGGTGTGCTGAACGCACGCATGCATGGCGCGTGCGAGAGTCTCTCCTTAGTAATGCCTCAGTCGCTGCGTGTGCCGTGCTCAACGGGTCCGTCGTCACAATTTTTGTCACGCGAGCGACGTGCGTTCCGGGGACAGTTAAGGTTGCGTCGTGACGATAGGCCTCGTCTTCTTAATGAACGAGCCAACGAATGGCGCATAGTATTTTCGGGGAGTGGCAGACGGGAGAACGGCTGAATGGCGCCTGCGAGCTCCGCGCAATCTATTATAACATAAACCATCTCTCGCAGCATGTTAGGGCCACTTTGTTCGAAGGTGGGTCCCATACGCTTGCAACTTCAGCGGATACTGAAGGACACCTACGCTGGCGGAGAAAGTTTAGAGAGAAAAGTGGCAGAGCAGCGCGATGAAGAAGGTCTTGAGGGCCCCGAAAAGCTGCAATGGCTGGTCCTTTGACCTCATGCGAATTACGGTTTCCAGCTGCTGCAGTATCTCCTACCCAGTGAAGAGTCTTAAATTCATTGAGGAAACATTACGTGCTCTACCAAAAGTGCTATAATAATAATAATAATAATAATAATAATAATAATAATAATAATAATAATAATAATAATAATAATAATAATAATAATAATAATAATAATAATAATAATAATAATAATAAAGATTCTCTGTTGAAAGTGTACTCTTTAGCGACTTTCTTGTATATTGTCGAGAAATAGGGTCGTTTTTAATGTGCATTTGTAAACGCTGCCGTTTTGATATTCTCTATATTGTGAAAGTGCATCCTTCGCTGCTGCTTGTGCTTGCCTTTTCATAAAGGGGTGGGGCGGCCAGTGAAGTTGCCGTGACGCAGCTTTTCCTCCACTGTCTTTGCCGCTGACGTACAATTTTGGAAAGTACCAGTGTTGTAAAATGAACTTCACACTTCAACCTTTGATATAAGGACAATTGCGACAACGACGTCAGAAACGACAGCGCGATGACGACACCGGCACGTAGATGATTATATAGGCACTAAGGCTCCGCGACTACAAAAGGATTGTGATGGCACGACTCATAAGATGTTGCCAACCCGCGTTCGCATCCTAGGTGAATACAGAGTTTCTTGGAATACTGTACCTGGAACGAACTGTGCGCGTTTCTAACGGGCACTATGCCACCATTGGAATGCCATTACGTGGGCCTGCGAAGCGTGTCTCGAACGTAATTTGTCTTAAAACATACTCATTTAAGCGCATATGGTGGGTATGTTTTAATTCTGGCCAGTACCAGATAGAGTCTACGTAGACAGCTAAGAAGACAGTTTCGAGCCCAAGTAATGGAGCGCGCCTAAAATCATCTGGAATACGTCTTTGCCACGCGACGCGACTTCATGTTTACTAGTTTATAGCAATGACATGAGCATATCATAGCTGTATTTTACCACCAGTACGAACCTATATGAAAATGCTACCTTTTCTTGTAAGCAGATAACCTTCTCGTCGAGTTCTCAAGCCTTCCGCTCAGTTGCCATCCTGTCTGTAGCAAAATAGCATCCGTTTGTAGCCTTCAGTTGTCCTCGTTTGTAACCAGGTATTCCGCATCAATTTAGTTATATGCTTCGGCGCTTCGCAAAACTGTGTTCTCTAACGCCTTTGTCAGAATAGGAACGAGGCTTAAGAGGTCGCTGTCCGCTTAGCCCTTCACCTCGTCGTCTGCGGAAAGTATCGGAACATAGACAATGCTTTCTTAGAATGAAATAATCATAAATACTTTATTTGTCAGTAATACGTTTTCTGGTAAGGCTTGCCCATATTTAATACAACAAGAATTAGAGGAAACAAAAACAGACGATTGGAACTAAAAGGACCGCAGACCCTATAGTTTTTCTTCCAATTTCAATGGCCGCCGGATTGTTCACGTTCGATATAATTGTATCTGAACCTAGTAGGAGTCCTCATAATGCAACAAAGAATGGTTTTTAGATAATAAAGAAGCATCGGAATTTTACACGCTGTTCATGTAAAGAAAGAAAGAACCGCTGTTATAGACGGAACACTCTTGGCCAGACGCGCATTCATGGTGTCTTGGGTCTCCGAGAAAGATTCAAACCCGAAGCTATTACATCTCATAATTCCCACGCATGCAACAGCACGGCAGTGCCAATTTTGCATCTAGGTAATTACAGAAAACTGTATGGGTGGGTGCATCTACAAATCACGTATATAACATTTTCTTAGGCCGCAGAAGCATGATGATGATATTGGCACGGGTACTTGCTTATTTTTTTCGGGTGACCGGTTTTCGCCGTTTAACAAGTTATCGCTTAGTCCAGAGCGCGCCTGCATCTATTGAAGTTTCTCGAACGTTTTCGATGGTTCTATGTGCTGTCTGTTATTACCAAAGCTTATGTAATCTGATTGCATGTGCAACGACAATTGTGTAGAACTTTCTCGAAGACAGGCGGGCAACAGCGATTGCTCTAGAACCTTCGATGACTCATCTATAAAAGCCGACGCGCTTCAGATTTTCAGATTTCAGATAAGATTTTCCACGATCGACAACTGCGTTCGCCGCTATCATTGTTCTTTGAATGTAACTTGCTTTTCAGCTTCAAGGGGTGTACGGTAGCGCGATTAAGACGGGACAAAAGAAGACACATAGGGACACACAAAGCGCAGTGTGTCCCTCTGTGTGTCTTCTTTTGTCCCGTCTTTTAATCGCGCTACCGTACACGCCTTGAAGATGGAATACCAACAAGCCCACATTGCAACCCTCGGGGTTGCTTTTCAGGGCACAGGCCCGCCCAATAAAAAATAAAAATAAAACGCTAGTTTCGTCATTGACGGTTTTATTGCCTTCTTCACAGTCACTACTACGTGACATCTGGCGGAAGTGCTCGGTAGATGCGGTCATTAACGGTAATTCTGGCCATGCAGATTCCAGTCGGTGTTATCAGATGTCCCCAGCTGTCCGGATTTGAGGGCCTTCCCATGCAGTGTTAACTTTCTTCAACTGGGCGGCAAGGGGTCCACTCATCATGGAGTAGTTGGCTCCTGTGTCCACTAAGGCGGTGACTGCGTGGCCATCGAAAAGCATGTTGAGGTCGCTGGTTCTTGCGTTGCAGCTAGCTCTTGCCTTCGGATCACGGCTGCGTCGTGTTCATGTGTGCCTGGAGCGTGGCGTCGTGAGGTCTTCTTTTGTCGACGTATTCTTTGCTTCTAATTAAGCTTCGTCGGAATGGCGGCGTCTCCTTGATATATCGTCGAGAAAGACTTTTCGGCGTCTTTGTCGCTGGCGGAGGATCTTCGTCAGTTCGAAGAACAGCAACCACAAGTTCATGGGTTGCTGCTTTTAGTTTTCCGGATATGGGCTCGCAGACCGGCCCCGAGCTCGGCCACTGCATGGTAGGCGTTGCGGTTACAAGCAGCGGCCTGGTGACGGCTAACGGGACGGTTGTCAAGGGTTCCACTGAGTGGCGGCGAGGTAGTTGGCGATATCGCAAGGGCGTTCGCCAAACTGTGGTCGCGGCGCGTTAAATAACGGCGAACCCTCGCAGTCGGTAACGCTATCCGAAGACCGAGCGATACCGCCAGAGAGCCCTCGTAATCGCCATGCCTTGAGTGGGCTCGAAAATCAAGTCAGCATCCCGGCCTGCTCCAGCATTGTCATTTCCGTCAGCACCAAAACACCTACGGACGTAGAAGGCGTTATCGAGCCTGACGAACGTCTGCTGCTCGACCGGGAAGCTTGCGTCGCAAGAGGCATCGCTCGACCACACGGAGGAAAAATGAAAATGTTGCTCACAAACTTCAGCCAGGAGTTCAAGCACATCAACAAGGGAACGACGATCGCATACGTCGAGGAAATTCTGGAAACCAGCAATGCGTTTGTCCCCTCGGTGTCTGCAGCATCTACCTCGACGACCATAGTTACCGAATCAGACTTCGACATAAATCCAAGTCTCCCCATCAGTAATCAGCAACAGCTTTAAACAGTACAACATACCTACAATCTACTCTCTATACAACCACTCTCTCCTTCGTATATGGCACTCAAACTCAAACTCTGAAAACAGCGTATTCAATGAAATTGCTTGTCTGGTAAGAAATACAGCTACCTATATTACCCGTCACGGAGAATATTGGTCTATACCCCCTTCAAGAACCAACTACGGTTTGCAAATGACGAAAAATAAGTTACCCAGACTGCTTAATTGATTACGTGACGCTGGCATTGACATCATTAACATAACACGGTCAGAACTGTCGTTACTTATCAGAACCTTCTCCTAAATAATAAATCAAGCGTAATTTCTCTTTCATCTGTATTCACATGTGTGTCTTGTTAAATGTCTGTAATGACATCATTTTTGCTCGTCCTTTTCTTTCTCTTAATTATTCCAATATTAATCGACCATCGTATCTTTTCACCTTAATTATGCATCGTCAAGTGTACGCGATTTTCACTTTTATTTACGTATTGCCAAGTGTATCTAATGTGGTGGTGCGTACTATCTGCATTGCTTTTATTTGTCCTTATCCCATTTCATTGTTCTTTTTTTGTTTGTTCCATTATAGAAAATTCTCTTGAATTGATTGATGATTGTAATTAATATTTATATGTAATGTTCTTTGTGTACGGTTGATTACGCTACTCACTGCCACCATGTAACACGGGGGCTAAGGGCACCTCAAGCTGCCTCATTGCAGCTTTTATCTTAGCCCCCGTCATTGTATTTTAGCAATGGAAACAAATAAAGAAAGAAGAAGAAGAAGAAGAAGAAAGCTCAGAGGTCTTCTCTGACGACACAAAGACTGCTTTTCGACGTCATCGAGGATTCGACAAACACAAGTTGCAAAGCATCTCATAATAACCGTAGAGTACGCTCGACCACTCCGCCAGAGCCCGTACCGAGTTTCGACGCGAGAATGTGAAGCTATAAGACAACAAGTCGAGAAAATGCTGCGCGATGACTTTATCTAGCCGTGGAAAAGCCCGTGGACATATCCTGTAGTCTTGGTAAAGAAAAAGGACGGAACTCTACGTTTCTACGTCGAGTATCGTCAATTGAACAAGATTACGAAGACGTATACACCTCCAACGGATAAAAAATTAAATTATGGGGTTTTACGTGCCAAAACTACTTTCTGATTATGAGGCATGCCGTAGTGGAGGACTCCGGAAATTTCGACCACCTGGGGTTCTTTAACGTGCACCTAAATCTAAGTACACGGGTGTTTTCGCATTTCGTTCCCATCAAAATGTGGCCGCCGCGGCCGGGATTCAATCCCGCGACCTCGGGCGCAGTATCCACGGATAGACGACGCATTTGACTGCCTCTGCAAGGATAAATACTTCTCGTCGATGAATCTCAAAACTGGCAGCTGGCAAATAGAAGTCGACGAGTGGGATCGCGAAAAGACTGCCTTCATCACGCCAGACGGCCTCTATGAGTTCAAGGTCATGTCATAGCGAAATAAATTCAGGAAGAGGGGACACTCGGCGAAAACTGGCAACAGGAAATACGTCCCGGTAGTATTAACGCCGACCGCTTGCTGCCGCGAGCATCGAAAAAAAAAAGAGAGTTTGAAATGACGTTAACATAAATTGTTTAATTTTTCTTAATCTTTTCCCGGCAAAAGTAAAAATATCTGCGTATAAAATAAATTAAGCTTTGCGGCTTACTTCCGTTGCCTAGCGACAGGCGAATCGGCGAATGATGAGCCGGATGCATGCGTCATTCGTTAGGCACACCGCCGAAGCGAGTGAGACCGGCTGCGCATCTGAGCTTTGGCCTGTTCGATGACCCGCCTGCCTGTTTTTCTATTTTTGGCTTTAGCCTGGCTTGATGTGCTTTCCGGTGAATTCTTGCGTTCATTCTGAACTTCGACATGGCACCATTGCACTATTGGGCTACAGCAAGGTGAGAAGTTTTGTTCGACAGTCTGCGACGCATTTCAAGCAATTAGGCTTACGGCACGGAACCTAGACTTGTGACACAGCGAAAAACAGCTCGGCCGTCGTGTTACAGTTAAGTTGAATTAATGACTCGTTCTGGGAGATGTTTGCGACGCTTTATATACACCCAACATTATTTCAACTTATTTCGGTAGTTTTTTGGGCACGCTGGTCGCACCGGGCGGTGTCACGCAGTTTCGCGTGCACTGAATCTTACTGGGACAAGTTTTGGCGCTTTATTTAACCCCCAACATTATTGTAACTAATTTCGTTACTTTCTGGGGTGCTTTTCAAGTGCAGTTGCCGCGCCTGGCGTTCTTACGCGGTTAGCGAATAGCAGCTCGGCCCTATAGCACGTATAGTTTCGCGCTTTAATGCACTGACAAGACAAGTTTGTGGCGCTTTCTTTGACGCCCAACATTGTTGAAAATTGGGTAGTTTTTTTTTGTTACTTATGAGGCACGTTCGCTGCGCCGTGCCCAGTGACGCAGTCAGCGAAAAGCAGCTCGGCTGTATGGCGCAGTTTTTTCGCGTGTACTGTATGTTACTGGGACAAGTTCATGACGCTTTTTCTGACTCCCAACATGACTGTAATTCGCTGCATTTTCGGATAATTTTGAGGCACACTCGCCGCGCCTGTCGTGACGCGTCGAAAAGCAGCTCGGCCATGGTGACGAAGTTAGTTTGGCGTGTACTGAATCTTACTGCGACAAGTTTGGGACAATTTTTATTATCCCGCAACAACTTGAACCTTCTTTCGATACTCACGCTTATCGAAAACGCGACAAGCAATTGTCAAGAGTAATCACACGGGAGTGTGTTGCTTGCGCAGGCAGAACGCACAAAAGATAACGCCAAGGAGTTCAAACACCAGGGACTTGTAAATCGATAGTTATGTCTTCTGAACGAGTGAAGACAGGCTTTGCACCCACACATTTGTCTTGACTGCGAGTAGAAGGAATTCTGCGAGCGTCCAGCATGGTCTGGTTGAGGGCCTGTGTTGTGGCCACCTCTGCGTATTGGTAGCGTACTATCGCGTCGATTGCAGCAAAGTTCTTTTGGAAAGGTGCAGTAGCCCGTGTATTCGTGCTCTTAAGGTGCAGGAAGTAAGTCCCGGGAAGAGACGAGTGCTTGGAAATAGGATGTTTTCGTGGTGGGAGGTATTGTTTGGGATGAGTCGAGTATTTTTTACGCCATATATGTAAGAGCGAACTGCTTTTGTTCGTAGTGCCGCCCATTCACCACTTTCGCACGGTTCGCCTCTACACGCATTATTCGTGTGTGTTACTACGAAAGTGACACATGCTTGTAATCTACTTTCTTCAGCTGACGTCGTCCGGTGGAGATTTGTACGGGAACTACTGCTGCTTACCTGCTGCCACAACGTTGGATTAATGCACAAAAAGCCCGCAACGAGCATTTATATAGGCTAAAATAAACATTTCCTCAATTCAGAAGGCGTCTTGAGTCTTCATGAAATTACTGGTGGCACATATTCAATGGAAGCTTGTAAAGATCGTTCGCAATCATTTTTACTTAATGATAAAACGATTTAGCACAAAAACCGCGTGCGGTCGATGCTGTAGAAGCAAAAAAAAAAAGAGAGATACGCGTCGATCAGCGCAACCGGCGTAACGCGTACCAGCTAGAGTTCAAAAGGCGTGTGCCCAAAACCGCCGGCGGCTTGGTGCGCTGCAGTCAATTCGGCCGCTGGGCTCCATGGGAGTGTCCGTTCTTGTTGAATCCTTTCTCTATATTCATGCCATTCGGACCGTGCTCAGCGCCTGCAGCGTTCCAGCGCGTGATGGACACGGTGTTAGCAGGGTTGAAGTGGCAGATCTGCCTCGTCTACTTAGGTGACGTCGTCGTTTTTTCTGCAAGTTTCGACGAGCACTTGAGACGCCTTGAAACAGTACAAAAGACAATGAAGGCTTGCGGATTCACTTTGAAACTGGAAAATTGTCACTTAGGGTACGAAGAGCTGCTGTTCATGGCACACGTCATCAGCAAGTCTGGAGTACGCCCCGATCCGAAGAAGACAGCTGCCATCGCAAAGTTACAGCCGCCCGTCGACAAGAAGGGAATGCGTAGATTCCTTGGCGTGTGCGCCACTGACCGCGTTTCACCGTTTAACAAATTTTATCGCTCAGTGCAGGACGCCCCTGCATCTGTTGAAGTTTCTCGAATGTTTTCGATGGCTCTATGTGCTGTCTGTTGTTACCGAAGCTTGTGTAATCTGACTGCATCTGCGACGAGAATTGTGTGCAACTTTCTGCAACACACGCAACCATCAGCGATAGCTCTGGAACCTTCGATGGCTTATGTATAAAAGCGGACAAGCTTGACCGACAGATCAAATTTTCGACGATCGCCGACTGTGTTCACCGCTAGCGTTGTTCTTTGAGTGGGGTCATTAACGGTAATTGTGGTCGTGAAGATTCCAGTCAGTGTTATGAGGGCACCCCAGCTGCCCGGATTCACGGCTTTGCTGCCTTCTTCACCGTCAGACATTAATTGTAACACCCGACAGAAAAACTGGATGGACTACACCTAACAGCTGTTGCGCGAAAAGGTGACTTTCGCTTGCACAATGCGAGTCAGCGGGCGTCGGCAATTGGCATGATACGCAAAAGGGATGGCTGCCTATCCCTAAGTGCGCTCAAGTGCACTTCATGAATTTCATTTTAAACGCTGTTTTCCCATAACGTTTAGCTCTAACACATAACCGGTGAAGGGAGGAAGAGGAAACAGCTTTATTTGATCAAATTGTTTTAGTGAGGGGTGGCTACTAGGCAATGCCTTATAGCCACCTCCTCTGCTCTTTCAATGGTCCGAAGCTGAACCTCCACGCTCGGGTCCCGGAGTATTGCTTCCCACGCTTTAGGCGATGGACAACGGTGTAAAACCTACGATTAACTTTGAACCCAATTGAACGTTCTTACCTTGGATTGAAATCTTATGTGTGTATTTTTGCAGCTACTTCTTTTCCTCTTAACTGCATCGGTCTCCTTAACTTTCGACCAAGCGCATGCACATCGGCTATAGCAGAAAAAAAAGTAAAAGAAAAAGAATTGAAATACAGGTGAAAGTACAAATGGAGTTCTTGTGTACTCACCCGAAGTTTCTTAATTGTCAAGAAGTACATATGCAGACCAAGAAGATGGTAGAACACCGGCCCTGCGCTTCATGTTGAGAATCAATGCGTTGCATGCTTAGGCACAGGTATGCACGTCTTACATTTGATAGAAGTTGTATGCTCAACTCGTAGCGTGTAAAGGGCAGTGCGCTTCTATAACTTGCTGTTGCAGTCAGTATTTTGACATCAGGGTTCCTAAACCTGCCCTGTGTGGGAATGAAGTACTTATGATTCTGCTCCGTGCAATGACTATAAACTGGTTACGTTCCGCAATGAGTCATGTAATAGTGTTCACGAAGGGAATTAGTTTTTTGGAATTTAGTAGGTAGAAGTAAATTTATGAAAAGCTAGCCTCTCTGCAATTTGCACTACATAAAGCTCATTGTTCGTGCTATATTTCGGAAATGCGTTTCGATAATCTCAATCAAGAACCGCCGCTCCGTTCTACAATCGTTCGAGGTACGCAAGGCATCGCGAAATATGATCCTCTGACACGTAATGCCCATAATTTTGCAGAATAGATGCTGAGAGGATTTCTGTGAACATCATCGAAATGAAAATCAATCAGCAAACCTGGTTGAGTCGCCATAAAGCTGTATCTACACTGACTATTAAACTGTCCGATCGTTTATTGAAAGCTTAGCATCCGTAAAGCAGAGAGTCGCTCACCAGATTCCTCGTTGTCGCGTACGTGTGCCATGCAAATGACGATACATCGCGATGTTCTGCTACTTAAAGCGAGCACGTGGGTTGAAAACAACGGCGAGACGACCTGGCGATGAAATGCCATCAAGTCACGATGTTGCTTCTGGGATGTCATTCATCGCAGCGACCGCGTGCAGTCGTCCTGGCACGACGGCGCAGCCACGATTCGCTCGTGACGCACGCGAGGGGGAAGAACGGTCCTCGAGGAGCCGCAGCTGCGTTAGTACTGCGGCTCGTGGCGAGGCTTTGTCCTACTCGCCTCGCATTCTGAGGCACATTTCGCGAGGGAATTGAATCAGGTGCGTGCTTGTCTGTTCTTTGCCTTGCGTCGGGAGCAGCTGACGACGAAGGAGGGGCCCGAGGAATCAAACAAACAGGCAAGAAAACGTTCGCATTGTGTTGCCTTGTGTTAACGAACCTATAGTAAACGTGCGACTAACTTAGCAGTGAGTTACTCCTTCGGAAGCTGGCGTGACAGGGGAGATGCAGTGTCTACAGCAGCAGCTCGAGGAGTTGTACGGCCTCTTTCTCGGAATCCGTGACTCCGAATGCTAGGATTGCTCTTTTCAGGAACCGCCTTTCCATGTGCGAAGTCGTGAGGTGGTCACAAAGCGTCTGAGAGCTCATTCCGAAATGGCCATTGTGAAATACTTAGCAAGAGCTGACGCGTCTGGCGGATGTTGCCACTAAAGTGTTTCTGAACTGAGGTCGGAGCCAAAAAAGAGGACAGTGAGGATGACAATGCCGAGATACAGCTGCACAGCTATTATCGAGACTTCTGCAGGTGAGCCTTGTACAACGAGCATGAGATATCGCCCTTAAACGGCAATCTCCCCTTTAGTTGAAAAAGAAAAAAAGCAGAAGTTCATGTGCACGTTTTTTTTTTCGTTCTTTTATGTTGTGCCTCATCTTGAACGGTCACTCGCTCGGGTGATCAATGATGGGTGAAAAAAATAAAACAAAATTGGGGCACCTTCTTTCTGTTTATTTTGTACAGTGCTGGCAGAATAGGCCAGCGCCTCTTGTAGTTTATGTAGATAATAAATTGCGGCAGTGGTGATGCGAAAATACTGAATTTTCGCAGCAGCACTTGCAAATGAAAGTAAAGAAAGTAACCGATTGTCCTATTTTGATTGTTTCTAAAAATGTGCAAGACACTGTCCTAAGCTGCGATATTAATGAAATTTAATGACTTCTCTCCGTGGAAAACGTAGTTCTACCGCATTTTATTGTCTTAAGACATGAAACTGACATAAGTAAAAAAATGTCAAGACTAATAGAAATTATTCAGTGGGATTTATCATGTTTACACGATGCTCAGCGTGCGAGAACTCTGCAGAAACATGAGATATAAGAACTTAACTATTACATGCCTAACATACCTGCAAAGCCCGCATATAGTCGCTTGAAAAATATACCTCATGTAAAGCATCGCAAAAACAATAAAATCGGTGTACAATAAATACGCTGATGATGATGGTAGGATTGAACGGCCTTGCGTCAAGCTGGCGTTGACACACGATAAATTTGAGAGCATTTTGGAGATCACGCGTATACTTGAAAATTTGTAAAGCTGGCAGACGATGATAAGTTTGTGCAATAATAGCCAATATAGGATACAGATTTTATTTCCGGCACGGCGTTCCAAATGCAGCCTGCGTTTTTGTCATCTGCAAGAACGCATTCAGTGCACACAGATGTGTAACGCTGATGCAATATATTGCATTGTTCATTTTCTTATCGGTGTCTGTTGTTATCTGTATGATTCAAGATATCGAAAAAGACTCAGATTATCCATCGCGACATTTACTAAAACGTTGATCTTCAGTGGGTCCTCGGAAAATTATAGGTGAGAGGGCTAGTGTTCCTGGGATGTATAGTAATTGAATCAACGCCACCCATAGCTCTAAATATGCGTGGCCTTTCTATAACGCTGTCAGAACACAAATGAAATCAGCTGCTAGGCGGGTTCTTCTTTTGCATACGAAAGCGTAGTTACGTCACTACCTGCTTCGTATGCTACAGTTGCCGCTACCCCACAACTGCAGCTTATGCAACCATAGTCTGTGGACACGGCCGTGACAATGTCGCCTCAATTACCGTTATTCGTGCAGATTCTGCTTGGGAGCTGCTTCGTCCATCACAGATCCGTGGGATGGGCCGATGGCGGGCACCGCTCCGTGCATGCACCGCTGGTCTCAGCTTCCTACATCGAACCCAGCCGTCTTCACGGCGCAAGCTCCATTTTCTGCGAGCCGTGGCTGAATCTGCACACGGACAGCATCTACTGCGCACCATTTACGGGAACCTTGACGTCACCAGGTCCATACCGGCTTACCAGGCTCTTAGGCTTAAAAGACGCAGCGCCAGCAACGATTTTCACTGGACACGGTGGCACGGCCGAGACAATGTGGCCTCACGTGCTATTTTGTTCGTGCCGTTTTTGCCAGCCTTCTGGATTCCTCGGCGCACTGCCTGGAGAGCGTGATGGCCCGGAATGTGTCAACCGATGCAAACCAACTTGCCGATCACCGTGGATGCATACGGATTGCCCTTCCTGTCTTTCTGCCGAGTGATAATCTAGGCTTGTTGGCTGTGCCAGCGCTGTTCTCAATCGTCTATGCTGACTCTCCACCGGGTCAACAAATCGTTGTCAAGGCCAACTTGGTGACGTCATCAGCATTGGACATAAAAGACCATAGCTGACGTGGTGCTTCTTTATCGTGCAGGTATGTTACTTAGACAACGCGCATTGTATACCTTCAGATAACCGTCACTTGCTGCTGTTTACTTGCCCACATACCGTTGTATCTTTATTTGTTTCCGTTGATACTTGGCTTGTGCACTGTGTGAGTTGCTTGTGCTTAAGTGGAGACGTTGAGCTAAACGTGGGACCGTAAGGGTACTTCTGGCGGAAATTCTGGCACTGGCTCTGGAACACCTGCGCTATTACCGAGTGGTGATGTGGGCGGTTCCGATAGCGACTCGGCATCCACTTACAGCAAAGCTTCCGTTTCTGCCATGTTTTCCAGACTGCTGGCTGGAGAAAATAAAATAGCACAGGACATTGCTGATTCTCCTGTTAATTCGCGTTGCGAGGCTGTTGAGTTGGGTCTTAACGCTCTTGAGGCATCCAGTACTGCATATAGTGTAGCTAAAAAATGGTGGATGAATTAAAAAGTACAGTTCATTCTCTTGGTGAGAAGGTGATTAAGTTCTCGGTTCAGAACGACGACCTAGAAAATAGACTACGCTGTAATAATTTGATTCTGCACAGAATTCCCGAATCTACAGATGATAATGGGGCATTAGTCAACGTTGTTATACAATTTTTCACTGTAACCCTTTGCATGGACTGCCCACAAATTGAAAGGTTTCATAGGATCGGTAGACGTAAGACAGGCCGCACCCACCTCATTGTTTTGAAACTTCTGGATCTTTGGGAGAAAACTCAAATTCTTAAAAACGCGCCTAAGCTAAAGGGCTCCGTCTAACACATATCTGAGGATTATTCAGACAACGTACAATCTATCAGAAGAAAGCCTTGGGAGGCGACCAGAACTTACCGCAAGAGCGGCTCCTCCGCGCGCAGAGTATACGACCTTATTGATAACGTGCGTTATAACTAGGAAGCGCAGACTAACACGATCGTGCAGTCTCGTAATCACGATACCAGGGCGTCTCCTTCAGCTACTGCTTCTAATTGTCGATGACGCCTACGTGACTTCCCCGAAAACCTCCGCATTTTAAACGTTGACGGGAAGTTTAGTCAGCAAGTTTATTGATTTCTTGTCATAAAATTTGTCCTACTTCCCCCATATCATTGGAGTCACGGAAACGTGGTCTCATAGTTAAATTTACAATGCCGAAGTATTGCTACCAGGCTTTAATGTTACAAGAACTGATCGAACAGAAGGTGGAGGCGGCGGCGTTGCTTTATATTTACACTCCGACTTAAAATTTTCTGTGCTTGATGCTCCTTCTCAAACTTAGTCGGTTTGGTGTAAAGTTTATTTTGAGTCATTGACTTTTGTTGTTGGTGTCTTTTACCGCTCACCTAACTTGATCAGAGCCTTTGGTCTTCTTGAATGAATTCATCCAAGAAATGGCACCTCGTTCGCCAAATCTAATATGCATGGGTGATTTTAATGTCCCCGATATACACTGGTCGTCGTAATTTCGGCTAGGCCATGATTCCCAACTGTACAGAGAAGCATTCAACTTTTCAGACTTCCGGCCTAAAGCAAATAGTCAGTGATGCCACAGGAGGCACGTTGATTTTAGATCTTGTTTTTTTTTCAGCCCTAGGGTCTCTGATTATGGTTACGAATGTGCTGTCGTTCATGGCATATAGGGTCATGAAGCGGTCTTTGCATCCATTTCGTGCCCTATACCGAAAGCCCGATATATTAATTCTACTTTTCGTGATATGAACCATACTGATGATGTTGATTTAATTGATACACTTAGTGCTTCCTTTCGCCATATTGAAGCAATTAGTCTTTTTGATGATGTCGATACTTTAACTACATATTTTAGTGATCTCGTTGCATTTTGCATCACGCGTTTTTTACCGTTAAAACAAAAAAGACGAATTCAGAGCTGCGTTGGATCACATGGGAAACTTTGCACCTGTCGCGACGACTTGGACGTTTGTGGCGTACTAAACATACTGGTGACTCTGTTCTTACTGCATAATTGATTGCTCTTAAGGAGTAACTTCGAAGTGAAACTAATGCTGCTCGTGATTTTTACTTCCAGGCAACACTTTCAGGTTTGATTAGAAATAATCCAGGCAAAATTTGGAGCTGTGGTCTGCCAAAGAATCGACCGCTGATTCTTCTGAAGTAAACGACACAGTTACAAGTGATACTTCGGAAATGCATTTAATAGTTACTTTAAATCTATTTTTACACTTGATAACTCCGTTGTTCCTCCTTTTATAGAGCAGAGGCATAGTTCTAATAACATGGTGGTTTCGAACCAGAGTGTGCTGAATTTGATTTTAAAACTAGATACGAAAAAGAAAGGTAGTCCCGACAATATAGACAATTCATTTCTCTTCATATACTCTTTATGGACTAGCCAATATTTAACAATTTTTCTTCGGAAATCTCTCTCGCCGTTTGTTGTTGCTTCTGCCAGGAAAACGGCTAAAATTTTTCCACTATTAAAGTCTGGGAATAAGCAGTCCTTACTGAACTACAGACCCATCTTAATCGCATCTCATTCTTGTAAAATACTTGAACACATAAGTTACAAACATATCAATGAATTTCTAGAGTCTAATAATGTTTGATCCGATGTTCGACACGGTTTTCGGCGCAGATTCAGCACCACAACCCAGTTTAGTGAACTCACCCATTATATCATCCGGGCCCTCGATGCAGGTGATCAAATTTCTGCAATATTTATTGATTCTTCAGAAGCTTTCGACACTGTGTCACACTCCAACTTGTTGTAAAACTCACTGTTATTCTTAACAACCTAGCATTAGTTAACTGGAGTTCTTTTTTATCCAATCTGTCTCTGTACGTGCTCTTTAGGTCTTTTCAGTCCTCCACTTGCGATGTAACGTCTGGCGGGCCCCAAGGATCGATATTATGTCCGCTTCTAGCTTTTATTTTCATAAATGGTCTACCAAGTAATATTCTCGTTAAAATCCGTATGTACGCAGATGATTGTTTTTTGTACCATACGATTAAAACTCCTCATGGTCGCATTATCTTTAATGATTCATTTGCATCATTTGAGTCATGGTGTGAGACTTGGCATACGCAAATCAACTTCCGGAAAACTGTATCTATGTTATTCACCAAACGTTCTTTCCCTTCTCCGTTTACTTATTCGTATAACGCCTACCCTCTAGGAGATGTTTCACAGTATAAATATCTAGGTCTTCTATTCACTCAGGGTTTATCTTGGTCGCATCACATCGAACTCATGTGCAACCGTGCGATTAGAAGGTTAGGCTACTTGCAAGGCACATTACGTTCGGCCCCACTTTGCCCACGACTCCTCACTTATAAAACACTGGTTCATCCAATACTGGATTCATCCAATACTGGATTCATCCAATACTGGTACCCACAGAAAATATCTGACATCAACAAAATTGATCTGTCCAGAAGAAAGCTGTACGCTTCATTTATCGTCGCTTTGACACCTACTTTTCACCCAGTTCCCATCTTCTTAGCCTTCAACATACCAGTCTCTCTTCTCGTCGTCACACTGAATCGTTGATGTTTATTTATACTCTAATGAACTACCCACGATTTTCCCTACTTAGCAAATACATCGCACTCGCTAAACCCACACTCACCAGACATCCCCATGAGTTTAATATGTTCACGTTTCACGATCATACTGGTGCGTTTAAATACAGTTTCTTTGTCCGATGTATAGAATTGTCGAACGCTCTGCCTGGTTACGCAAGATCTTTACCACTGGATGAATTTATGTTGTGTATCAGCAATCATTGATGTCCAGTGCACTTTCTATGCTTTTCCATGTATTGTATTTCCCCACTCCTGCGATAGCCGTTCGGGGCTTCAGTATGTTGAAATAAATAAATGAATAAATAAATAAATGAATAAATGAATAAATGAATAAATGAATAAATGAATAAATAATCTCTACGGGAACCCTTGCGGCGAACGCTATCCGAGCTTTCCATCTCTTTTGGTTTTCTTTCCCCCGCCCGGCCGGCGCCGTCGCTGCCGCGGGTGGGTGGATGCTGTGAGCGTCCCCTTTGAAAAGGAATGGTGGGTAGGCGCCACCAAGATCTTGTTGTTATTTTGCCTAATGTCATACGTATCTTTTTGATGCGGATGTTTTATTCGGGGATTCGCGCAGATACGCGGAGGCGAGCGCCATCGGGTAATACTGCCAGGAGCCCAGAGGCCCACACGGCGGGCTCCTCCCACTGCGATTGGTTGAGTTTTTGCCATCGGACACGAGAAATGCATTGGGGGGTTGAGGCATACAGCTTCGATTTAAAAAGTTCTCTTAGAAATAAGGGAAACACAATAACACCGCGATAAATTCTGTATTGATTTTTATTGAAATCAAGGGAAACAAATACATAACCTGGCTTTTTCTTGCACCCTATTACCTCCTGAGACCGCAACTACACTATGTGAAGATGCCACTGAAATCTAGGACCCGAGAAGCAGTGTTAACATATACCTCTGAACGCATTCGTCCATTTCTGCCTTTCTACTTTTCTGCTATGTGTGGAAGGGCATTCGACTCCTGATTCATTTGAATGTGATTCTTTTCTTTTAACTCTTGTTTCGCGCGTTCATCGGCGTCTGAAAATCCTTTAGTTGGCCATGAGTGGGCTTAGCCAGAGATCTCTTAGTGCGCGTCTTCTTGCTTTCTGTTCACAGTTCATGGCGCGGAAAGTTTCTCCAAGTGGTCCTGGCGTAGTGGTTCTTGTGAACCACGAACTCCGAGTTGAGGCTGCTTGAATTCTTGCAACCTGCATAGATCCCGGATAACAAGCATTTCATGGGATGGATGTTTGTGAGACGCATTCAGTTGGTTGTCCGAGTGCCTTCGACAGGCACCTAGACAGCTCACAGCAGTTGTTTTTGCCTAACATGGGATATTGACGCCAGAACATAGCCAAAGTAGTTATAGTCGGCTTGACGATGGATGACTCAAATAAATAAACGGTGTGTACGAACAAATAAAGATTCGCTTACGAAATAAATTAACAATTATAGAATGTGTAAGCGTGACTCAACGAGGACGTAGAAAGAGACACACGGAGACAGCGCTGTCCTTGTGTGTCTGCTTCTTTGTATATCCTTGTTTAGTCGCGCTTACACATTCTATCATGGATTCAAACAACTAGCCCGTCAACGTGTTTTAACTACATTAGCCAGCACGGTGTCATGCGCGCATAGGTAAACACGAACACACATCGCTCGATGAGAGCGGAAACTGTCTATGAAAACGCTGGAATTAGGAATCGCGGCAGCAGCAATTGACTTCCGTGCATCTGTCGCTTCAGAGCGTACGATACGTCGAAAGCACAGAGCATACAAAGGTACCGGCACTACGCGCACTCTGAAAAATTGCAGATCGCTTTGAATATGAGGCCGCGCGGGCGCGCACTTCAGCCACGTCGCAGACCGCTTTCAAGACATGCGAGTGCCCGCAACGCGTCCCTATGGCGTCCGTCAAAAGCGTACACTACGGCGTCCGCGATTTGCATGGCCAACGCCGTAGACACCGCGGTTGTCTCCCCTCTGTACGGAGCGGTGGGCCGGGAGGACATCGAGGCACCGTAGCAGTCGCTGGAAAAGAACGTTCCTCCTCCCTCGCTTGAACCCCCGGGCCACAGGAGAGGGCACGCATACGGGCTGCGTTTTCCACCTTCGCCGGTATACCTCCTTTGTGAAAATAGTTTTTCATTCGTTCATTCAGTCATTTGCGCACGCGAGAATGAGCCGCATTCGCCGGCTCACCCTCACACGCTTTGACTCGTACGGAGCCTCACGGCGACGCCGACGGCAGTAATGCGCCTGGAGTGTCCATATAATTGCTATCGCAATAAAATAAAGATTACAAAGGGAACAACTAGTTAAAGGAAACAAACATAGAAACGCAACACATCTAAATGCACACCCACACACCACAGGCACTCACATAAAATATTAAAGCATGATATATTGGAAGGCTTTTGGGAGTAGAGCAGTCTAGCTGTAAGTGTTTCCTGTTTTGCATACCTGTAGGGCTTCGACGTTAAGTTATGGTTGCCGCACAAAATAAACTTGGTGCATTAGCTGGGACGTTACTACAGTGACTCTCCTCAGGACCCCACACGCACTCCTATCATTAGCAGGCAATGTTATAATTTCTACAAGAGCGTCCTGGCTGTCTCGGTTCGTCAACTCACCCAACAACTTGATTGTGCGCTCAAGCTCGGTCCTGAGTATTTCGAGAACTCTGTCCACGCCTTGCTTGCCCTGCGCAGAGAGAGACGGAAGAAAAACGATGTTCATGTGCTGCGAGCATCAATCAACAAATTGACTTCGGAACTGTGCGTGCACACGAAAGTACAAGCATGTTTTAAGGAATTATGGATACTGGTTACAAGTCGTTTCGAACGATTACATGCCTCTACTAGTAAAAACAAATGATAACTGAAAGTATCTGCTTCCAGAACAACTGTGTTATAGCATCGATTGTCCATATTGGAAGAGTGCGACCTATAAGGATTGTTCGCTAGGCTTACGGATTTTTAGCAAAGCAATTATGCAATTCAGGTTTAAGGAGGGCTCAAATGCGATTCGAGAGTGATAGCCTTCGCCACATATCCATCATTACATCACAGGATGAGCATTTCAGATATGTTACAGGCAAATATGTACTAACTGTGGGATACCAGCACTAAATGAAATGTAAGGAGCGAGGCATTACGCGAAGCTGTATGGCTTCACATATACGCAACGGCAGAGCTAGAAGAAACCATTAAAAAGTAACACCATATCACAGTCCTGCTGCGCATTTGTGAGTCGCCTGCGACAGGTCCAGCCAATCGTTTTTCCCGAAAAGACGTACAATAAATCTTGATATTGAGCACATTTTACCTCTTTAGAGGTGGCTAAAAAAATGGCCGTCGATTACGCTTTTTGGTAATGCGATCTATGAGTGCAGCTGCTGCCTTATTTCAACAACAGGCAACCGCATACAGAACGCGCAGTACCGAGTGGAGGCGGTTCTGCGTTTAGGATTGGGCAGCACACACCCCTATCCGCTGCTATCGAGCCGGCGCTCTGGCGACGCGCCGTCGTGCCATCTTATAGCGGATCACCGCCGCGGAGAGGCGGCGGGGGGGGGGGGGGGGGAGATTAGCATCATCATCATCATCAGCATCAGCATCATCATCATCATCATCAGCCTGGTTACGCCCACTGCAGGGCAAAGGCCTCTCCCATACTTCTCCAACAACCCCGGTCAACCCCGGAGATTAGCAATTATTATTTAATGTTTCTTCTGAGGTGGCATGAGGAAACGGATGGAGAACGGGGGTGTTGAGTAGAGGACACACACTAACTGATTAGGAGAAAGGCCTCAATGTGGCCGCACAAGGTTAGGGTAAGAAGTAGAAGTGAGGGGACGAAGCGCTATAACTGTCTTTCGAGTCACCTCAATGGCACTGCGCCAGGTAAAAGGAGGTGTAAGGCAAGAGTGAAATTGGCAGGACAGCCAGGCGAATGCACTGCCACAGGCTAAAGTGGCAGACACACGGTCCGATTTGGTGTCCGATCCGGCGTCCGACGCGCCGGAACGGCAGCCGGAATCGAAGTGTTTTGCCGTGCCGAAGCGCCGGATCGGACGTCCGGCGTGCGACCAACCGGGCAGATTTTCATCGTCCGACGTGTCCGACAACCGCACCGTCGTCTGGCCGCAGCCAATGACAGCGCGGCTGGCATGTGGCGTTCTCCGACGTTCCCTCCACGGAGGCGGCGCTGGCTGGCCGGTTTCTCGCAGTGTTTTTTTTTCTTGCCTGGTGCAGTTTGTTTACGACACGAAATAGTTACCATTTCAGTAAAATTATCTCGAACGTGTGCCTGTTATGCAAAGCAGCGCCTAGTACACTAGCACTAAGCTACTGGCAAGATCGGGAGCCGCGACGCGAAGGCATTTCGCGGGCGGACATCGCACACCGACCGTCTGAGCGAGGCTGCTCGCTTCGCTTGCACGTTTGCCCTTCGCAACGACTGCGTCGAGTAAACCAATTGTATTTAATTACGGGCGACCTAAGTGTACAGTGGTAATTGTTTTGGCAAACATAAGCGCTCTTCGACGAGCTCGGCTTGGATCGTAAGCGCCGGCGGCCGCCGCGTCTGCCTAGCTAGGCCTACAGGCCCTATCGCTGGCTGCCGTCGTGAAGTCGTGAAGTGTTCCGTCACTCGCAGGGGCATATCTTATTCACAGTGTTCGCGTAAAGCAAAGCAATGTTGTGCAGTTTCTTTTAATATAGCGTTTCTCGACGTGGCTATGACGTCAAGCTGAGGGGCTGGATCTGGGCGGAGCTTACGCGCCACTCAATCTTTCGGATGCACGCACCGTGTGCCCCGAATCGTCATATGCCGCATGCCGGAGCATGCGGCGCCGCACGTCGGATCGGACGCCGAATCGTACCGTGTGTCTTATGCTTAATACCGTACCTGAGGAACGCGCCCCGTAAACGGGGATGTGAGAGACACGGCTGAGAGCCGTACAGCTACGCGACGTGGAGACGCAGGAGCGGAGAAACGTGGATCACGCGCGAGGCGGCAAGGAGCGCCCGCCGCCGGCACCGCGGCAGTGGCGTGACAGCGGGAGAAGGGACGGCGAGCATGGAGTGGACGGTAGCGGCGAGAGTCACCGCAACGGCGCTGGGCGGAGGAAGGGGGTGAGAAGATAGGCGAGAACACGTGATCCAGCTTTGGAGGACTAGGGGAAAGCAAGGCTGACGCCGCGCGCGATAGATGGCAGCAGGAGCGCGCGCAGCTAGAGCAGCACGCCGATGATGACCTTGGTTACGGCGAGGCCGACGGTGAGGCACGACGGCGACGCGAAGCGCAGGAACGGGCGCCAAAGAGCGGCGCTCTAAAAAGCTTTGTTGTTAGTCTGTTCAGAGAAAGCTTGCCGTGCTGAGTACGTCTGCCATGATTGTAACAGTGTTAATAGCCAAAGAGGGCAGAAATGGCAGCGGTGTCTCGTGTTACATTGTAAGCGAGGCCCCAGATGAGCGGTCTGCCCACGAACACCGCCCGGGCTCCGAGACTGAGTGCCTTGACCACGTCAGCACCGCTGCGGACTCCGCTGTCCAGGTAGATCTCTAGGCGACCGCCTATCGCCGACACGATATCGGGCAGCGCTTCGATCTGAAAGACACACAAGAAAGTGCTAATTCTCATTCCATCTTTAACTTCAGAGTCATTGCACATTGTGTTGATTACATATTTTCCTCACTTTAATTAGGGAGATTTTCCGGAAGGCATGGGTAGTAAAAATGAACGAAAAAGTAGTCGAATTACCGCGTGCAGAACTGTGTGATTCAGGTACTACAGCGACGAGTTAGCAAATTTGTTGTCCGATATCGAACGGGTAATGTCTTCAACTTTATGTGTTTTGCTTTCCCAGGTCCCATAACAATATTCGCCTTCAGTCCCCATTGTGCATTAGCATACATCACCTGTTTGTAAGTAGAGCATTGACAAATAAAGATCACTTTATTCTCAAGATTAAAATTCTTCAAAAGTCCAATATTCAAGGAAATAAGCACCGTGGCCGGCGTTCCATCTAGTTGGCGGCCTCCGTGGTTGGATACCAAAATGGCAGCTGCGCCGTGGTGGTAAGCTTGGAGAGCGGCCTCACCTGCGCAGTGAGGAATAGGACAGCCCAGGAGTGTGGATAGGTTCTCGAAAGGGTTCTCGCAGACATTGTAATCACAGTTGAACTAAATAAATAGCCACGACCTTCCGAATTGAGATCTGAAGATGACAGGATAAGGTGACACGCGTTACCGCAGATCTCGGCCCGCTTTTACTGCCGTGGTCCTGCTGTCCCACGGATTACGTGTGGGGTGGCATTTTGTCCCCCTTTGACCGCTCCGGACCCCATGTTGTGCCGAAAAGTGTGGTGGTGCCACCTTCAAAAAGACTCGAGGTGCAAGCGGCAAAGGAAAACACTGGAGGGAGTCAGACAGCACTTACGATTTTATAATGGTTGGAAAGCGAACCATTTTTTTGCTTTCACGTGATTGGTCTGAACCGCGCTTTTGGATTCTGCTCAATCACGCCAGCGAAAGCGAATGGTTCGCTTTTACAAAGCATTATAAGGTCCAGTAGCCTCGTAAAACGCACCACCACTAACCACTCGTAGGCTTCCTCGCTCCACCCACATAGGACATCTCAATGCCTCGGTTAAAAAAGCCGTACACAAACGAAAGCGCACTGACCACGCTGTGTTCATAGCGCCTTACCTATAACGCATTTGTTGTTGGAAGCAGGTAGAACAATGCAGAAATGCAAGTGCAGAATTTACTGAACAGCTTGCATAACAGTTCTACTTGAGATAAACAAAATCCGGAATAAGTGCTGAATCTCGTTTCTATCATTTTAGGCCTCGCACAAGCGACTGATAGCCCGGTGCAGCAAACGTCTTTATGATCGGCGGAAGTGCTAGGTAGGCACCACAACTATAACCCTGGAACTTCGCTCCCGGATACTGCTAGCTACCGTACTCGAACGCTTTCCTCTTGACTTGCGCGTTTGCGACGGTGAGACTCACGTTGCTACTCTTCTTCATTACACAATAAGCTGCTTTAGCGCTGTTTGTTCCAAATAATGGCACGACAGCGGCTGCAATTTTTTATCGCTGTTCATGCAGGAGTACTGACGTGTGAGGACTCCCTTGACGACGATGGGAAGTCCGGTGATTCTCTTCAGCCAACCGATGTCTTGCCACGACACGGCGCGGGAGATGTGGCCGTCCACGTCCTCCTGGGCGCCCGGCTGGATGTTGGACTTTTCGTGCCAGCCCTTGAGGTTAGCGAAACTGTGCGCGACGACGACGGTGTTCCAATCATTCAGAGGTAACGCATACGCCATGCCAATTTGTACAGAGTAAGAGGAGATACTATAATACCTTGATGAACACAAATAGAGGGACGGACGGATAGAGCGATCAATCGACAGAGGAGGACATACATACATACATACATACATACATACATACATACATACATACATACATACATACATACATACATACATGCATGCATGCATGCATGCATGCATGCATACATGCATACATGCATACATGCATACATACATACCAGTGGCGTAGCCAGAAATTTCGTTCGGGGGAGGCTCACTTTGCAGCTCGGCCTCCTCCTTACAGAATTAGCCGAGGGATTAAGACATATATATATATGTGTGTGTGTGTGTGTGTGTGTGTGTGTGTGTGTGTGTGTGTGTGTGTGTGTGTGTGTGTGTGTGTGTGTGTGTGTGTGTGTCTGTCGTTCAACAACCTTGTTTACATTTTCGTACATATGCAACGACCAGGGGAAAATCTCAATGACGCTTTCCTTTGTTAGAATATATTGCGCAGGAGCAGCTGTCACCGGTTGTGTATTGCGAGTATTTGCTCCGAAATTATAGTCGCAACAGAGAGCACATATAAAAAGCAGGAGTTCTGCAACATATACGAGGGCGAGTCAAATGAAAGTGAGCCAATGCGAATATATGACAAACGGGGTACTTTATTTAAAAGTAGTCACCATGAGTATTTAGACACTTGTCCTACTAACGAGTCGTGTAATTCCCGTCTCATGAAACTCCTTGGGTTGCTGCCTCAAAAATCCGTAAATGACTGCACGTCATCTTCCGACACGAATCTGGTTCCCTTGAGCAGTTTCTTCAAATTTTACCAAATGTGGAAGACGCAAGGCAACAGGTCTGGGCTGCATGAGGAATTTTGCAGCGTTTCCCACTTGAACTTTGCCAGTTTTGTATTAACCACATCAGCGACGTGGGAACGGGTAATGTCGTGAAGCAAGATGTTCCCAATGCTCAATTTTCCACGTCGTTTGTTCTTAATTGCGACACGCAGCCGATCCGACCATTCACAATATCTGAAACGATTTAGAGTCTCTCTAGCTTTAGAAAATTCGATCAATAGTGGCCCCTAACGATCTAAAAAGAAGTCATCACTTTTCCGGCATAAATGACGGCCTTTGTTTAACTTGGGAGTGGTGAATTCAAATGTTTCAACTGTAAGCTTTGCCGTAGTGTTTCAGGCTAGTAGTAGCGGCACCATGAGTCATCCCCGGTCACAATTGCAGACAAAATGTCGTCACCCTCATCTGGGATTCTTTGACGTGCACTTAAATCTAAGTACACGGGTGTTTTCGCATTTCGCCTCCATCGAAATGCAGCCGCCGTGACCGGGATTCGATCCCGCGACCTCGTGCTCAGCAGCCCATACCATAGCCACTGAGGAACGACGGCCTTTTCAATTGTGTTCGGGGTGATTGCACGGTGGCTTTGGCCCGGCCATGGATCGTCTTTGTAACTTTCATGTGCTTCTTTGAACAGTTTGCTACAACGCTTCACAGTGGCCAATGAAACGCAATGTTCAACGCATACGGCAGCCATACGGCAAATAATTTCTTTTTGGGAAACACCTTCATTTGCCAAAAACCTCACGACACCAAGCTGTTCAACTTTCGGAGTGTCCATTATGTCACACACCCATGTTCAACCCAGTGTATGAGAGCATTTAAGAACATTTAACCTCACCTCTGCATGTCAATTGTAAATGAGATGCGTATGTGCTACGGACATGCCTCGAAAATAATGAACCCAACCATTATTGCGCGGGGCGGGTTTTCTCCCTTTCACTTGACTCGCCTTCGTACATTAGAAATGCGAAGATACAATGGAATATACAAATGTGAAGGTACAGCTTGATACAGGGCAAAAAATTGTCACTGGAAACAATGTTCACTGCGCATATCCACAAAACCTCGCAACAAGATATTTAAATATACGCATAAGTCACCAATAAATCTACGTGCCTAAGAAAAAGTCACTATATATTATGCGTCAAACAAGGCAAATAAACAGGTTGCGAAACCACAGATTCATAGATCACAGCACCCCGCCCCCCTCCCTCCACTCCCAAAATGTATTGCGTGCGACGGAAGGCGGCGCGCTTCCTCCCCGCTTTTCTCCCTTGCGCACACAAGACTCAGCCACCACCGTCGGCTCACCCCTTCCCCCCGATCCTTTCACTCGCTCATAGAGCATGCGGCGCGCGGTCACGATGTTATCACCCTTGGCCTTTACTTATACGGAACATGAGGGCAACGGCAGGAATACGCCTCTAGTCTTCATATAGCTGCTATCGCAATAATACAATAGTATCCGGCAACTGAAGCGTTCCGTGGCCCATTACTTTCCGCGAAAGAAGTAACAAAATCGAACTTTCACCATTCGAAAATTCGCTGCGCCGCAACAATGTCTTCTTTTTTTCTTTTGTGGGGCGGGGGGCGGCGAAATAGAATAGCGCAAAGGACAGCATGTTGGGCTACAATCGAATGCCTACTTTGGGCACCTAGTGTGGCTACCGAAGGAATATCGAAGAAAACGTGTGACGCTTGGTCCACAGGAAACCATACGCATACTGTTCGGCATCCTACACCGGCGAGACAAAATTTTCCGGAGAGGTTGCGCTCAAGCGAACGCGCTGCAATCCATCGAATCCCCGCTGTGCTGGCGGCGAGCGACTATGCATTGTTTCTTTTTCTCGTCTGCTAGCCAGAAAGCGTCCAGAACTCTGCCAGGCGAAAATGCAGTCGGCCAGAGAAAAACAAACGCGCATCCAAGTGCGCCACGCGGTTATCGATGCAGCACGAGAAAAACGCATGCGCTCTGGCTGGATCGGCAGCCCGCGGGTTGCGAGAACAAAAAAAAAGAAAGGAAATGACAAAGAGGCTCAATATATCCTCGCGAATAAAAGTCTAGGTAGAAAAATAAATAAGAACTTAGTTACAATGGTGGCTTTAGTGTCTTGACATGGATGCTGTGGCGCAGGTGAAAAAAAAATGTTTATATTCTTTTCTGTGACCTGACGGCACAAATGAACCACCACAACGCTTTGTCTCATCGCACCTCGCTGCGTGCTTTGTCAACTTGTCTGATAGTATGTTGACTCGGTTTGTCTTGTTGTATGGCCGATGTACGACTTTAGAAAAGTCGATGCACCTTTGGCGTCAAATGTTTACAACAGCATTAAACCCAAAAAGTTCCGGAATTGAAAATCTAAAGCACGACTTTGAAAATGTCAATAGACCTTTCGCATCAAAATGTTATGAAAACTTTATACCCACAACGTTTCAAAATTGAAATCCAAGCGCTCCGTAGATTCCGCGGCCTCCGCGAGATGCCGAGACGAGCCCGCTCGCCTTCAAAACGCCCTTGAAATTTTGTGCTCGGTGGGGCTCCTTGCGTTACGATATGTGACTCCCGATGCATGGGCGTTCCCGCGAAATCCAGCCCGATTTAGCAATGTTCACGCTAAAATGTCTTTTCGAGCGTGAATTAAGGACATTCTAGACAAAATTGAGCATGATTTCTGGCGCCGGGAGTTGTTTTGGTCGGCGGCGCATGACAGCACGAAAAAATTTCGGGGGGGGGGGGGCGCTGAAGCCCCATAAGCCCCCCCCCCTGGCTACGCCCCTGATACATACATACATACATACATACATACATACATACATACATACATACATTCCGATATCGGGACTGCAACTGTAATTCCTGGAGTTGCATGAAAACAAAACTACTCCCTGTCTTGTCCCTGCGCTTCATGCTTAATAATTGTCGGACACCAACTAGCACGCTTACAACCCTTGCGTTTGTCACGCTTTTTGCTTTCACTGCTATGTTTCATGGGATGCATCTGCTAAGCCACATTTCGCTCCTGCGTCACATCTACCTATTCATATTAATTTCCTCTGCCAAGGTTGCTTCCACCACGTCTTAGCATATAGTTATGCTAAAAAGCTGAGCTTGCAACTACGATCGTACCTAAAGGTTTTCATATATTTGGTAGTACAGAATGGAGAAGTGATCTAACAGCGCAAGGTACTACAAAGAACACTTGATACTTTAATATTTCAGAACCGAGGAAATTATCCTTTAATGTGCTCTGTGCAGCGCATGCTTTCAAACAAGAATGGCAAGGTGTGCCTGGACTACTTAATTCTGTACTCCTCCGGTTCTTCATATTAGGCACCTTTTTATTTATTACTTAGTCATCCGGGTTTGTTATTATTGATTGTAAGATAGCCAGCTCTGCGGTCACCCACGTTCCAAGGTTTACATACTCCTTTGCAAGCAAGAAGGCAGATTTGGAGCACGGTCGGTCGTTCGACTCACGTCACGTTGGGGGGCAGGACGAATCGGCTCTTAGCCGGGCCCAGCTTGTGGCCGACGACGGGCGAGTCGGCGGTCAGCACGATGGCCGAGTATCCCGCTCTGGCTGCACGCTTGGCCATCCACTCGGTGACCGACCGGTCGCGGAACAGGTACGCCTGGAACCAGAGCAGGCAGCGGGGCGCTTTCCTGCGCGCCTCCTCCAGCGACGTGGTGCTTAGCGAGCTGAGGATCATCACGGTGCGGGCGTCCTGGGCGGCTGCGCCAGTGGCGAGCGTCGTCGGCCGGAAGTGTGCAGGGACGCGATGTCGAGTGCGGCTAAGCTTTTCTGAGTAGCGTCGTATCGCAAAATTGAGCTGTTTTTGCTGATGTTGTTGAGAGGAAGCTCAGCGGCTCCTATCTAAATTCATTGAAAAGGAGAAACCGTTTTCTAGGCAAACACTGCACCACATTTTATGCAGTTTGTTGCATTGAAACGAAGAAGGGAGAACTCTAGTGGCTGTTGGCAGGGAACTTAAAGTTTAGGTTGTAAATATATTAATAATATTTATAAAAATGACAAGTTTTCATAAAACGGTACTCTCAAGGCTGCAACATTGTAACTCACGAATAAAAAGATATCGCAATTCTGTAACTTGCGTGTAATAGTACTTCTAAAGGGAACAAAATTAATTCAATATACATGGGTCTCACATACACCACTCGTATGCCAGTGGGACTTTTGCAATACCCTTGTAAACAATGCAAGAAATTCACGTACGATATAAATTTATGCGTCAGACCTGTTCGCTTTTGATGCCTTAGCGGATACACTTTACAGGGCTGCTATATCTGTTTTTACTACGGAGATACGAATTTATAAACTTCATGCCTCTATTTTTTTTCAAGCTTACCAATTTTTGAAAATTCCTGTTAAGAACTTCACGCCCTAAAACAAAATACCGTTTCCAACAGCCACTAGAATCCAACCTTTTCTCTCAAATACAACAAATCTCATTCAGCTAGGCCTAGTGGCTATGTCAGTAAAGCGTTTCTGCGTTTTACATGTATTTCAATTGGCGCCATCTCAGTTGGGCCCAAGGTAAAGCTTCCTCTTAAACAGGATTGTCTATCAACTCGTCGGAAGAGCCGTTAATTATTCATAAGCTGACTAGTAAGTTCTAAATGTTCAATTCAGAGTTCTGTTCCACAGACACGCAAACTTATATACTATATCATCACGCCATGTACGGCCCCATATTTGGTAACATTGCGCCACATGATGCAGCCCACACACACACGCTCTCTTTCTTTCACGTCACGCCTCCATTGAGCTGTGGGTAGCCCACATTATACCATACATTAGTGTGCAATAGATCGTATTTTGTTGCACTGCTGTTGTGGGTTTCTGTCGGGGTTGCTATATGGTGCGTAATAAAGCACCATATAAAGCCGGAATTTCGCGAATCACAACATCACGTGTCGTTTGCAGGAAGCCTTTGTAGAGATGCAGCGTCAATTGCGGTAGCAGGGAACTATGCCGCGAAACTTTGCGCTAAACATACGGGGGACAAAGAAAGATACACAAGGACGAACGCTCGTCCTTGTCCAGCTTTCCTTGTACCCGCGTGTTTGCTACCCCAGTGTAGGGAAGCAAACCGGGTACTAGTCTGGTTGTCCTCCCTGCCTTTCCTGTCCTTGCTCTCTCTCTCCCTTTCACGATTAATCAATTCCAACTAGGCCGGCTCGCAGTGAAACTATGCCGGCAAAATTGAGCCCTCTAACGCTCTGTGAAACCTCACAGTGTCTTTAGGGAGTTTTAGGCTGTCCGATATTCGGGCGAACGCGAACGGTTTGGGTGGATTTCGGGGTGAGCGGAGCCGTACACGGGAGCGGTTTAGTCGCCGTTCAGCGTGGAGGCGCCCTTTGTCCCACTCCTCGCCTCCTTTCAAAAGCACCAGCGCCATATTGGTTCTCTCTGGCCCGTTCGTGTACTGCTGTTGGTGCTAGCCGGATGCGTTTCTTTAGCGCGCTTTTGGCCAGCTTGGTGTGTGTGTGTCTGCGTACGTTTGTGTATGCGTGTTTGCGTACTTAACGTGCTTTCATCTGCGCGTGATCATGCTTGTGCGTGTGTTTGTATGTGCGTATATGTGTACGCGTTCATGAATGCTTGTGCGTGTGTCTGTGTGTATGTATCTGCGCATGATTGTGCACTCGTGTTTTGTGCTTCCGCCTACGTGTGCGTGCGTGCTTATGTGTGTGTGCGTGTACGTATGTGTGCGCGTGTTCGTGCATTTGCGTTTGCATGCGTATTTGTGTGTTTACGTGGGTGCTTGTATGTGTGAGCGTGTTTGTGAGTGCGTTGTGCGTGCTTGCGCGTGCTTACGCAATATATCATGCAGGAGCAAGCACCGTGCGCGACTGGTCAAAACGTATTGTTGAGCTGCTGGGGTTTTCACTGCCTGCAAACGGCGCCGCCGAATACGCATGCCAGTACTGCCACAAGGCGCATTATCAACGTCTTTTTGTCTCCTCTGTCTGTTGTGTTCTCTTACGCCTTATTTTAATGCGTCAACTTTAGAACACTCATGTGAAGGAAAACTCTGTGGCGTCCGTCGCTTACGTCGCGGCGTGGGAGAGATAGAAAGAGTGGAGAGGAAGAGGGAAATGTGTGACGCAACACATGGAGAGAAGAAAAGGAGTGAGAGCAGGTGAATGGTTGTGTAAAGGAGCGAGCGGGTGGTGTGACGTCAAACCTACCAATAGGAATACAGGGGGCACATGACGTCGCGCTTCGGCGCCCACAACTGGCAGTCTGCTATATTCGCGACTCCAACTAAACGCTCGCTACCTAGCGGCCGCGCCGATCCAGGTTCAGGCTTCAAGCGAAAGAGGGTGTCCTGTCACGGCATGCGTTGAATGCCTCGTAGTTCTCAAATCGCCGTGATGCCGTCGCGCACAAGCCCCAAAATGAAAAAGAAAATATACGGATGTCTAAATACTTTTTGTTGTGTACTATTATACGTGTCATCGCGGTGGAAAGCCAGCAATGTATGAGTGCATCGTTTCCACAAAGAAGCAGACGACGCGAATCGGATCAGAAATTTCCGCTTTGGGAAAAGATGACTGACACTGAGCTGGTTAATGCGAAACATTTCACTCGGGACGACAGATTTCTTTCCCGGTGAGTAAGCCTTTGCTTTCGTTTTATTTATGTTATATACCTTGGTGGCGTTTCAAATAGTGGAGTCCACTTTGTTTAGACATGCGCTTTGATAAATTATAGTGATGGAGGCTTAAGTTTCATTTGGTTTTGTTCCCCTATAGTGTTCTGCCCCAGTATTAGTGTTACTAATGCTTTAACCAGCAGGTACATTCTCGCTAATGCACTTTGAAGGCACGGTAGCAGGAATGATAACAGTCTCGGAAGGTCCGAAGTTGATCACGACACATAAACCGCGAGGCAACATATCTTTTTTATAGCATGCTTTAGTTTAGCGGTTCAAGCAAAAGATGCTGTTTTCTCATTCAACACGGATAATTAATTGTCAGTTTATTTGCTCCTCAGAAATTTAGCTGCAACTGTAAGCAGTGCTTGTTACAGCTTTCAACTGGTTCAGTTAGCTTCCAAATGCAAAAAAAGAGGTGAAGCGTGCAGACAGGACACAAGAGCAGAGAAGTGGACAACACGAACGCCGACTATCAACTGAAGGGAGCACTGAGGCGAAAAAAGAAAGAAGACACAAAACTCATCTGCGCAAGCTCAGGAATGGTATCACCACGTGTCAGTCGGGTACATGTGCCGGTCTACGCTAGAGACAACTGTTAAGGCACTTAATCTCTTCTTTATGTAAAGTAATCGAAGGCTGACTCACGCATGCGCTTCCACCATTATAGATATGCCATGCCTCTACCATAAGACGCGTATCTTCATCCTTATGCCTGTACAATATCGCGTATTCATCTAACTCTGGCGTGCAGTTACAATCTTGGCAATGTAGGGAAAGATTAGAAGGCGATCCACTGGTTAACGACCTTTTATGTTCCATTAGCCTCTGATTCATACACCGTCCCGTTTGCGCTACGTAGAACTGGCCACAGCTAAGGGGAATTTTATAAACCACACCCATACGACAGTCAGTAAAACTGTTGTTCTTATTGTGCTTCACTGGACAAATATCTGTTCTTCTTTTGCGTTTTACCTGCTCCTTTTTCCTCTGTACGGCAGCGCATATCTTACCTAGCTTATTGGGAGCAGTGAAAGCAACATTAATATCATATCTACTTGCAACTTTTTTAAGCCTGTGCGACACTGAATGAGTGTACGGAATAGCCACTACTCTTATTTTTTTGCTATTACTACTTTCTGTAATCACGTCCGTCCCCCTCGAAACCGACTTTACGCGCTCAGCCACAGCGGCCAGTGCTACACTAGGATAACCTGCTTCTAATAGGCGCCGGACCTGCGCACTAAAACTGGCGCTCATTTTGTGCATGCAGGATCTGCATGCCTCACCTCTTTTTTTGCATTATAAATCCTTACCAACTAGCTCAGTTTTCTGTCGTTCTTTGTTTACAAGTGATGCATTTAGACTAATAAAACTGACTTTCGCAAAAGAAAACCATCGCTGAATTTTGGAAGCCTGTTGGAAGAAAACGAGCTTGGTCAGCCGATAGGTTATTATCCAAGCCTCACGTTTCACCGGGTTTGAGAATTGCTACGGGCGGCAGGTATCGGCTGTGTTCCGGGGCCCTACATCCAACACTGTGTACTGCGAGCACGAGCCAGTGATCGGACACAGGCGAGCTTATCACACGTATCAGCTAACTAGAAAAAGAAGGTGCACCCTAACTCGCAAACGGAACTCACAATTGTTTTTACCCAAAGACCACGTAGCATTCAGTTGTTAGCCTCGCTCTATCAGTGAAGAAGATCCATATTTAGCTTCTGAAAGCACGACAGACGTTACTGTCTATATATTGTGAGATACTACAAGTGATACACTGCAACACGAGTCACAACGCGGAGTTGCCTATGAAGGTGGAAAACAGTCAAGTATCGTCCCTCTAGCTGTGCCGGAACGCCGCGAACAAGTGCTTGCATCTTTTGTAGAGGCTCGTTACACACGAACACTTCTTTATTTTTTAACCTCCGGCTCACTTGAAAGGCTCTTTGTCTTTAAAAAAGTCTGATGCGGCTCGACGGGCACTCCGGACGTTTGCACGCATAGCGCAACTATTTCCGCCATTTCGTCGCTGCAATCAAATCCTTGAGACTGATCTCAATAAGATGATCGGCAGCAAGGGCGCTTTCAGCTTCCACGAAACAGCTCGATTCGATGCCACAGAAGAGAAACATGCGCATAGCACGAAGCGAAAAAGCCGCCGTGAGCACAGATGTCGTAGCTATCGTTCTTTATTTGGACAGTGTTGCCAGCACAAGTAACGGATTCTGACCTCGCCTATAGGAGGGACGAGGGAATCGCGCTCTGGCGCGCTGCGGCGGGCTTGGCAGATTACCCGTGGCGTGTGACAGGTTCAAGCATGTATTGTGAAGGCGCTTGCCCTTGAGTGCAGTTCAAAATGGGTGCAGTGTCGTCAGTGATGGGCTTGCGAAGGGTTAATGATGACGCAGTTCTGTCGTATCGACGAATTGGTCGACCAATAATTAGTCTATTAATCCCGTTTTTAAGGACGGACGCTGCAAGAACACTTGGCATATCTACTCGCCAATGCACACTATCTGATTGGATTTGGCCTAATAGTGCTGGATGACGAATTGATAAATCCGAAGCGGTTGGCTGTCCCTTCGACGGGCACCGCCAAGTTTCCGTGGCATGCTCCCCTGAGAAAAATTATACTGACTAGGGATTCCGCGACAAAGCCGATTTTCTTCTCCGCCTATGAATAAAACTTGAAATTGTTGATCGCATTCGAAACTTGGCATTGGGAACGTTCCCGTGCGCTCGTCAATCTCAGTCTGTGTGTCGTAGAAATTCATTTCTATCGGTGAGCCCATGGTCCAAAGCATGGAGACAGGGTACGCACGCGAGAGAACCGGCGCACCTTGCGTACTTCGCACTATAAATGTGGAGCATGCACCGCTGACGTAAACGCGACGTCACTCGCGGTTCCCGCTATGCCACAAGCTAACACTCTTTTTTGACCTTTTCGCGGAGGTACACCGTGCCGCAATTCGCGTGCTCGAGAATGAGCCTCCCTTGGCCCGTGTGCCCCGCCCACCATACGTGCATCAACACGTGCGTGAGTTGCACTTGCAGCAGCCTTTGAGGTTCCCAACACTATCACTCATCGGCGCCCGCGTCTGTACCGAGCGTGGTGCCGTCGCCGATAAAAAAAGACCAACAGACTAAGGACAGAGAGTTTAAGATAAAGCTGGCCAAACCCCATTCGTAAGGAACATTTTCGCAACAGACGTACAAGTTTGCGTGCGCACACATGAACCAGCCTTAATAAATATTATGTTGCGAAATAATAAGGACATGTACACCCCAAATCAACACACACTGAAGAAATGGTCTCCAGCTACCGACTCATTTTATTCCTTGAGTGGGGCTAGTTTTACATTGCGATCACTACCAATACAGCGTGCGCGCTAACAGCAGAAGCGAAAAACATATAAACCTCTCGGAAATGCGTGCATTATACCAGGTAGAAATGCCCTATCGCAAACTACACTTATTTGACAGAGACAGTGAAGGTTTACCGACACATGCCGATCCGAGCCTCACTCACTTCCCTTTTACTTCTATAATGACTTTCAGCAATGATCCTGAACGAACTCTTATCATAATGAGTCAACAAATATGAATTCAACCTTGGATGTTTTTTAAGTTCTATCTTTTTCGTGTCATCTCTTGTACTCGCATGTACCCAACAAGCCTAGGAACTTGCCTGAAGTTTCAGGCAATCAGCAAGAAAACTAGTGTAAAGCTTCGGAGCAAAAGTGGCTTAGAGGCGCTTACCTTGTGCAGTTGCCGCTTCACCATCGTTGTGTGCCAATTTCTGCATGGCCGCCGGCGCAAATCCGATCGGCATCGAAATGCGGTGCCCCAGCACCGTTGTAGTCGTGTCGACTCGCGACACGTCCACCAAAAATTTGGGCCGAAAACGAAGTCTGCACGTCGACAGTAAACATGTCGAACACGTAAGACATCACTCAGAGCGCAGTTTCGACATTTCTGAATTCAGTCTTAACAATCAGTCGACCAACTAGCTATGAACAACTTGAACAACTAGCTATGGGGGGGGGGGGGGGAGGAGTGGCTTAGAACATCATATTTAATAGCTCCTTTCCGTGCTGTTCGACAGGGTCATAGAAGTCGTCGAGACGAGAAACTCAGCTTTATAACCATGAATAAACTGGCTGGAAGGGGGGAAATGAACCCTCATTATCACCAAATATCACGCAATTATGCTCAGAATAATACAGCCTGAATGGCATGTTGTACAACACTGTAACCACGCCGGAGCGCTCAGAAAGGACCAGTCGTAAAATATCATAAAGTTGAACTTGGCAGAGAGGAGGATTCTGGAAGTGACACCAGAAGAGGCGAATCAGTGAGCACTCGGCTGTCACAAGTCTTCCTGCCGGAGAATACCGTTCACAATGTTACGCACTCCGCATTGCATGAAATGCGGGCTTTATGTACGTTTATTAGAATGTGGTACACCACTTGATAACCGGAGTCCATGATACCTTTAAACGCGCTAGAGTTGTTTGCAAAGGCTACACGCGTATTTAGTTAGGCCAGCGGTCGTCGTTCTATAGGAAAACGTCTGTAAGCCATCTAGCTTGACAAATGCAGGCGGTCATCCTCAAAAGGAACAAGAAACTAGCGCTTACCTTTCGAAAGCTGCCGTGTTTTCTTTGAGCGTCTGCTGACGATCTGCTCCCGAGAAAAAGTATCTCCTGGCTTGCGGCTCCAGCTTGACCCTAGCCACCCGCTCGATGTTCGCGACCGTGAGCGCGGAGTGGTCCGACAATGGCGAAGGTTGGGAGGACAGATCGAGATCCTGCTGCTTACTCGCATCTTCACCGTAGTCTTCCCGCCAGGACATTCCTATCTCTAAGTCCAAATGGTCCGCCACGATTTCGGCGTATCTGGCGTTGTGAGTCTCGGAGAGTTGGGACTCTCTTGCGTCGTCTGGACTCGGCGATTGAGCGGCTACGCTGAACGTGGACGGAGGAGGAGTGCTGCCGTCCTTCCCACTGCGGTCAATGCTTGCGCTTACAGCGGCACCAGCAGTGCCACACTTCGATATGCGTTGGACGACGCTGATTTGACGATGATTGAGGGCTGAAGCGTTGCCGCCTAAAGGCGGGCGTTTCAGCGGGGGCTCTTGTGTTGTGGTGCGCCGTGGGGTGTGGTCAAGTTCGAACAGAGGACGAGCCATCGACAGTGGGTGAGAATCGCCTGCTCTCACGCTCACGTCTGAAATGTCGGAAAGAGAAAGGTGCATACTAGGTGTTTTTTTTTCCTTTCGTAATCAGCTACCAGCCTTCCTAAGTGTCTCCGAGTGCCTCGACTCGTCGGGGCTCTCGGCGAGACTATAGGAAATTTATACAAAGACGGATAGCCTAACGGTCATCCCACCACCTCCTATACGGTCTACCTCCAGCCTACTCCTCCGGTCGAACCCACGGCCCTCTGATGCTGCTGGGACGACCCTCTACCTTTCTCCCTCCTACCATCTCTCCCTTTTAATTCCATCTCCCCCACCCTGCTGGCGCTGAGCCGTGCTCCCGCATGGGTTGCAGAAGTTAGTGCTAGCATTTGCTCCTTCCCCACAAGAACCACTTCTCTGTTAGACTATACAGAATCCGAAAATAAAAATTGCGTGCCGGAGACAACACAATTCTAGTCCTTGAGCTTAAGAGTTAGCAAGTTCGGCTTCTTGGCTACTCGTTACTGTGGGTACAGCGCGAAGTAGACTGGATAGACAGACCTGTCACAGACCTGTCACAGACCTGTCACAGACCATTAAAAAGAATTTACAGCTGATAAAAGCGCCCGGCATTGTAAAACACAGCAACGCAGGCATTAAAATAAAGGATTCCTAGAGTACGGGCCGGTAAGCGACGTTGCCTTTTAGTTACTTCAGACAGCCTCGAATGCAGTAGATTAGCACGATATCTAAGCTGGGCAAGTTTTACGTTCAACATAGCGACAAGCGCAGACGACGGGATAATCGAGTCGTCGTCTTCCTCGTCGTCTAGACTGTTTGCCGTTTTGAACCGAAGATCACTCTCCTCGATATATAGGTCACAAGGTAACTCACAAAAAGAAGTTGTGCACCTCTGATCACAATGTCAATGGAACCCTCAATGTTAAGTTTTCTAAGCAAACGCACGACCAATTGAGCTTATCAGGCATAACGCACTTTAATATGTAGCTTCATGGAAATCCGCCTCCATTGTCGGGGACTTTGTATCTGAACTTAGTGTGCGGGAGCGAATCTTTTATTTCTATATATAATTTGTGATGTTATCACGACACTGATGCTCAACACCACCAAACCAACAGGATGTCACCGTAGCAGCATGTAAAGATTAGCTAGTTAGTAAGCGATCATGACGAACAAAACAGCGATGCGTCTGTCTCCATTCATTGTCACGTTCTCGCGCTGTCTTGTTCTCCGGGCATATCAGACCGTCATGATGAGTCTTTACTCACCAGAGAGAGAGAGAGAAAGCTGGCCCTGAATGCTCTTACAATGCCAGAGGCGATAATAATGGCTATCAGCACAGAGTAGGTCTAGAGGAGCTATACACGTAAAAGAGAAGGTAACTTGATAAAAAAAAGAGCAAACCGGCAAATAAGTAGCACATTCGCCTAAGCACGAACCAATCACGCGCAGTTAGAGCCATTTGTTTCGTGCACTAGCCGTTACCCGTGGCGGACTGCCCCTTACATTCATCTGCAGATTAGTTTTCTGCTACCTTTTCTATGCAGAATTTCAATCTGTGCACATGAATACTACATTTATTAGAAGCAAATGTAGCGATAGCTTTTGCGTGTTCCCCCACTGAAACGCGGCCGCTGTGGCCGGGATTCGATCCCGCAACCTCGAGCTTAGCAGCGCAATGCTACTAAGCAACCACAGCGGACTATAGGTCAAGCAGCAATAGCCACAGTAGCGTGGATTCCTGTGTTAATGTCCTTGCAATTATTGTCGGAAATACGTTGCATACCAGTCATTAGTATAACTTAGATTCTAGCTTCTATTATTCGATGATTTCTGGAACATTGCCAGCAAAAATGTGTTAGAGAAATGAAAGACTTAATATGCATGGCGAGTGCGACTAACCAAATATTATCTACGTTTAACGGCACATATACTATAAAGTGCGGTGAATTGTTTAAGCGCTAGAAATGTTCTAATCTAGTTGTCAAATTAAAATTGTGAAGCATTTAGGGCCTCTGAAGAAGTGTCATGAGGCTAGTACACGTCAAAACTTAAGTGGGAAAAAATTACGTTATATGAAAGAAATTTTTTTAGCGAATCTATGGCGTACCATAGAAAAATCTCACGATTGATGCACGAATCAGCCCAGCGTGAGGTTTTTCTCTAGTAATGTTAGTATGAAACTCTGAACATCCCGCCACCAATTGTTCCGCTAAATATCTTTCATGCGAGTTTCAGTTCTGTCTGTCTAACCGTATCGTGAACCGTTACAGCCACCCAGTGAGCCATAACTTCTTGCACTCGTGCTACGCCATGTCTAAGCGGCGGAGATTGTACAACGAAGAAATATGATGCATCTACTGGGACTATATACACTACAGCTATCGACAGCTGATGAAATCTTTTGTCAGGAAAGCACACCATACAAACACCCAGGGTACTTGCCTAACGTCCGCATGGCAAGGACGAATCATTCGTCAGATATTATGAAAGAAAGAAAATTCTTAACGGGCCAACTAGCCGGAGCTTAAATTTAAAGGAAGGTATATAAACCCTTGGATGTAAATGTGTCGGGGAGGTTCCCTTTCTTTCATATCGTATGTGTACCTAATTGTATTTATAGTCACCGTAAGAGAACGCGTGATGATCGTTTGATCATTACCCGCAAACGCCGGCGGCGACGACATAACGCGGCTACGCCACGGCACCGACCAACAGGCAGATGTCACGGATGTATAGAAAAAAGAAACGAAACTTTGCGTAGATATGAGAGTCGAGAAGTATGGTCGGTAATATTATTATCGGCTGCTACTATTATTAGCAAATGCTCACGATGAAGTAGGTTCGTCATTTATCTACCATCACAATGCTTCGCTGCTGATGGATAGCGACCTCGATAATATCCGCACTCACACGCGGGACGCTTGCATTAGTTCTTTTTCCCCTCTTTTAATGCTTGCGGGTCAATGACTCCCTGGAACAAACGATCACATTTTAGCTAACACAGTGCCACGCTCTTCGGAAGCTGTATGCCACCCAGCTGTTCCACCGAAGACTCGCACCGTCTCAGAACGCGGCCAATGTTAGTGACCAGTTTCACTGACCTCGTGGAACGACGTTCGTCACTGCGATAAACCGAGTGCGGGAGGAGAGCGGGCACTCACACTGCGAGAGACAGGTTGTCACCAGGAGGGCGGCGAACTGGTCCGCAGGCATCGCGGTCCGTGCACGGGCTGCGTTGGCCACCGCGCTGCAACGCGGCGTGGTTCTCCGCGCGATGCGGTCCGCTCCACTGGGTGGTGCTCGACCCGGCCTCGAACATCTCCCTGGACGGGCGAGCATTTTAATGCGCCACGCTGGCGCCCGCTGCGACCCCCGAAGTGCCTGGCCACCCTCCTTTGGCTCGCGTGGGTCCGGTCGCGTCGCTGTTCGAGGGGAAGCTTTCCCTCTGGCGCTCTGATCTTATTACACGGGTACGGAGAAACCGTTCCTCTCGGCAAGCACTGCAGCCAATTTGATGACGTTTGTTACAATTAAAAGGAAAAGTTAAAATGTACTAACTATATGAAGCGGATGTTTGGTTTGTGCCGCCAATTTATTAAAAAATTGTTGAAAATTGAAAAAAGGCAAACGAAGCCTTAAGTATCACTTTACAGCTTTTTAACTCGGCAATAAAAAAAAATCTGATACCACAATTTTATAGATTACACCTAACAGGCATCTAAAGCCGACAAATTTTTTCAAACATATACCACTCTGAATTATACCACTAGTTTCAGAGAAGGAGTTTTGCAAAACCCCTGTAAACATTGTAAGAGCTTCACATAAGCTTCAAGTTCATATCACATTTGTCCGTTTCCGATTATCTCATATATAGTTTACATAACTGCGATATCTTTTCTTGGTGCTGAGTTACGGATTTATAAGGTTCGTGCATTAATCTTTTGCAAGCTTACCAAATTTCAGCAATTTCTGTAAAACATTTATAGCCCTTAATCAAAATTTTGTTCCCTACAGTCACCATAATTTACATTTCTCTCTCAAATGCATCAGATTTTATCGAGATCATTATTGCTGCTGTCTCACAAAAACATTTTTTTCGTCTATTTTAATAGACGGAATCGAAGTCGGTCTCTAGCTAAAGCGTCCTACTAAGGTTTCCCGACGGAATCAACTAAATGAATTCAAGCCGGAACGGCGCTTATGAAGCCGGGTGCGGTTACTGTGAAAATGTTTTCTGTATGGTCTCTGCTGCCTGTTCCGCACTGACAACCGGCATGTCGGGAATTTCTAGTCAACTTCATTCATATTGTGTAATGCCCACGTTTCTTTATTTTCGTAGTGAATTTTAATTGGAAGCTCAAATTTCCTATTACGCTCATGTAAAACGCAGAAATATTTATATGCTAGCAGAATTCTCTTTATTTTAATAACGGGCTTTCTCTCTGTCCCTACAATTATTAGACTATAGAGGAAACAATCTAAATGCAATCAAAGTTTAGCTTTACTGACTACTGGAGCAAAGATGAGAAGTAGCGCTGCGCGTGTTTTGTAAAAAATTAACGGACAACAGGCAACTTCCTAGCCTTAAAAAAACGATATTAAAGCAGCGAGATTACCGGATAACGAGTATAAAAACAGCTGCCGCAATTCTGTCAACTATAGCTCTACGGCTATACTGGTTCATTTCAAAGCCATGTAGGATTCTTAAAGATCGTCTTTGGCAGTTAGCATAATTCTAGTTATTGATGTGGATTACTCCCACAGGCCGACATTCCTTTTACGAGAAATGGAAATGCATAATTGACTAATTAACATAGATTAACCAAATAAGATTTCAATTCATTACATCATGGCACATATTGCAATTGAGGAATTTCAGCCGGTGAGTTCGCACCGTGTATTCATTAATTTTCGGTATGACTTATATTGAGATATTCATTCCCAAAGTGTGCGACGAAATACATTTATTTTGGCATTACGGTACATTACAGCATGTACAAAAATGCTGGGGGCACACACTAAAAGGCACAAGCTTGACGGGGTCTGTACCCGATAGTTCTAATTACATTTGTGCTTCAATACGTAAAACGGCAGCTTATTAGAAAAATAAGTGGAACATTAGTGCATTTTTACCGCTAGTTTTACGGCATATACTTCGAAATCCGTGCGATGCTTAGAATTCGTTCCAAGTGGATATGTCTTGCAGAATCACAGGCTACGATTAGTTAATTACAATACGTGCCGTTATGTAAATAATTAAAAACCTAATTATTAATTGTTGGTTATTATGTGATTATGCATTTTTTATTCCTTGTGGCAGCAGTGCCCACCGCTTCGAGCAATCCAGCTCAAGGACGACAATTACGCTATCTGCCACAGGTGATTTTTGAAGTTTCTGTACGGTATAAAAAAAAAAAAGAAAGCATCCATATAGCTTGCGATCTATAGCTGTCTTCGAACTACAGCTCTTAAAGGTATAGTTTGCATGCGTATTGCATGATATATATGATATCTATTAGTTGTAACTTTAAACTGTTACATCGTACACGACAAAACCTTATTCACAAGTTAGTTATATATTATGGAGCGGCGCAGAATATACCGAGGTTTCTGACTCTGTACATCGTAATTATACGCAGTTCAGAGTACGTAACATATAGCTTCATTGTAGTTATGCGGTTAACAATGGTGTGTCATCTCTCTTCTACGTGAGATGTTTTATCAATATGCGTAAAAACACCGAAAGCTTACATGAAATACATGCGTGCAGCAGTCGGTACAATTACATTCAGTGCCATTGAGGGTCCTGAGTGGCGCTGGGCGACTTCTCTCGGAGATTGATAGGGTACCCACCAAATATGACGGCCGGATTGATAGCCGTCGCAGTAGGACAATTGGTAGTGCAACGCACGCGTATAGCGGAGGTTGCGGGTTTGGAGCCCACCGGCGACAAAGACCTATTCGCCCGCTGTCATCTCCCCCTTTCCTAGTTATCGTCTACATTTCAGTTTCAGCCACAGCTTATTGCTCCTACGCTTTCCTTGGCTTCGTGGTCTGTTGGAGTTATATGGTCGCGATTAACAAAAATCGAGCCCCTGCGTTCCGTTTCTTCACGTTCGATAAATGGGGTTCTAACATATTAACGTGAGTTTGATTTTATCTACGATAGCCCGACATGCATGTAGTTTTGAAACCACAGAGTGGATAACAATCGCGGAGCTAGCACCATCGATAAAAATCGATAAAGAGCATGTTGCACTTGCAAGCAATGCTTCATGAGAATTCACTTTAATGTTATTCGAAGCGGCACCATTGTTTGACGGCCTAACGTATGTCGCCAGGCACCGTTTAAAGACGAATGTTTTACGCTACATCTTACGTCACTTCGACTGCAAGCTTCGGCCCTACTTTTTGATGGCTCGGAGAATTCCTAAAATAAGTTACCACGAAATAAACTGTGCAACCACATGACCTACAGAAAAAAAAAAAAAAAAAACTAGCACGTAGAAGGATCGAAAGCGCCGAAGCCTGCAAGGAAGTCAACATCACGTCCCGCACTTACCCGCGTGTCTACAGTCGAATGGGGATATTTTCGCTCCACTCGCTCCACTTGCTTATAGCATTTGTAGCTGCAGTTCCTCCTATTAAGGCACTGGCAAATAGAAGAACTGCTTGGCATGACGGCGTTTCAAGACGAGCGTAGAAAAGTGGCTCGCTGCCAGATGTCTTTATCGATGACACACTCTCCCCGAAAGACTATACATTAGCATTCGAAATACGCTGTGCTCACTGGGCAAGTTTATTTCCGCGTCAGGCACATCAATCTGCACACTGACGAGGCGCCCCGAATGTGAGTGTTTAACTATACACTGTTAAGCAAAATTGCACCCTTTTGCCACACAACAATAATCGTCATCTGTCTTGTCCGCATTTCCTTTCTTTAACCAGGCGAGCCAGGTACTTCCCAGTAACGAACGGGATGCACGTTATCAGCATGACACAGCATTCCCGATAGGAAAGTAGCGGGTGCGGCGTTTTCAAGAAAGGAAACGCAAGCAAGGCCGATGACGATTATTTTTATGTGGTGGAGATACACTCCAAAGAGTGTAACTTTGCGTAAGAGTGTCTCTGTTCCATTAACCGAGATAAGACGCGATACACTCTTAAACAAATGTACGTAAATCCTTTGGGTCGTATCTTGCAATACAACGATAATCGTCATCTGTCTGGCTTGCGTTTCCTTTCTTGAAAACGCTGCGCTCGCTACTTTCCTGTCAAGAATGCTCTGTCGTGCTGATAACACGCATGCCGTTCATGACTTGGAAGTACCGGGCTCGCAGCGTTAAAGAAAGGAAATGCGGACAAGACAGATGACGATTGTTGTTGTGTGGCAAGGTACGACCTAAAGGGTGTAAACTTTTCTTAGAGTGTAGAGTGGAAAAGCACCCACTCATACATACGTAATAGTTCTGCGGAAACCCGCAAGGTGCAGAGAAGTAATTAATAAAGGGAAAATCAGACATGCACCCGTTTCGTAGCAATTGCTACAACGGAAACCCATTCGGGTTCCTGGAAATAAAATCCTCAGACTTCCTGAATCTCCCTAACTTCCTGTCTGGGGAAACTATTTGAAAGAATAGTCAACTCTAGATTACAAAACTACTCAGAGGACAATGAAATCATTCTAGACACTATTTTTGGATTCCGACCCAAGCTGTCAACTCAAGACATCCTCCTACAGTTGAAGGAAGAAGTCCTGAGAAATATACCAAGATCAAGCGAACACGTTGTCATGGCCATCGACATAAAGGGAGCTTTTGATAACGTAAGACACCAATGAATACTCGATGGTCTGGCTCAAACAAACTGCGGAGAGCGGATATACAAATATGTTCGCAGTTTTTTACACCAACGAACCACTGAGATAAAATTTGGCGCAGTAGAAATCAAGACCTTCCAGGCACCTAAGAAGGGCACTCCCCAGGGCGCAGTGATCTCGCCAACGCTATTCAACGTGGCGATGATAGACCTTTCATGGAAACTACAAGCCATCCCGGGTATCCAGCACGCCCCATACGCGGATGACATTACAGTCTGGTGTGTCACCGGGTCGCTACGTGAAAAAGAAGAACGATTACAAGCAGCTGCCTGTGACATCGAGATATACGTGCGAGCCAGGGAATCGTAACGTCCCGACGGACCCTGCCCTTAAACTGGACATCAGACTTGGTAATGATGCAATACCTGAGAAAACCTCAGTCCGGGTACTAGGCATGTGGCTACAATCAAATCAACACTGCCAATACGGGCTTAACCTCATCAAGACGGCAACACAACAAGTCGCAAGAATGATAAAGCGGGTAGCCACGAAAAGGACGGGAATGAAGGAATCAGACACCCTTCGCCTAATGAGAAGTATGGTGGTTAGCCGCTTCATTTAAGGCTTGCCATATTACCAGCTAACGAAAACAGAGAGGGATGCGATCAATTCGTGCTTAAGGAAAGCTTACAAGATCGCCTTACGAATTCCGCAATGCGTCTCAACCAAAAAATCATGTCTCTCGGTATTCATAATACGTTCGAGGAACTGGCAGAAGCTCAACTGATAACTCAAAGAAACAGACTCGCCCAAACGACCACGGGCAGGAAACTCCTTGGCAGACTCGGGTATCACGAACTCCTAGAAAAAGACAAGCCAAACCCATCCCCACAAGAATAAGAAACAGCATCAAAATGGCGCCAATACCCAGAAATATGGACCCAACTCTACATGCAGGCAGAAGAGAAGCCAGAGCTGCATACATTGAGAAAACGCACGGCGACAAACCAAGCTCCCGCTTCATGGACGCGGCAAGATTTCCAGGCAGGCAGAAAAGAACGGTAGCTGCTGTCACTGACTACTTGGGCAGAGAAATCGTTAGCGCCTCCACTCACAACACCACTATCGTGGAAGCAGAAGAAATCGCCATAGCCCTTGCGGTCAAAGCGATAGAACCAAACCAACAACAAATAACCATCCTATCAGACTCTCAAGTGGCATACAGAAGCTACCTCAGGGGACGAGTATGCACCGCAGCCTATAGAATTATACGAGATATAAAACCCCGAGCCAGATTTCACCTTTTATAGGTACCCAGTTAAGAGGGAATTAGGGGAAACGAAGAGGCTGACAGAGTAGCTCGTGCGCATGCTACACACCACGGGTGCTCACAGGACGCGTCTGACGACATGATCTCGATTGACCAGAACTACTCCGCAATTTTAAACTATCACAGAGTAAATAGAAGGAAACTACCACCCCAGATAAGAACCTCAGTAAGGAAGAACAGGTTATATGGAGAAAGCTACAAACCTATACATATAACAACCTGCACATTCTCCATAATATTCATCCCGAAAGATATACTGACACATGCCCATTGTGCAGAGCCATGTCAACCTTATACCACATCTCATGGGCATTTCCGTAATTTCTGTGTTTGCACAAAAGGCAAACACAGAAATTAGGGAGCATACACAATGGGAGGCGGCGCTGTCGAGTTCACAGGAAGAGGTCCAAAGGGCCATCATCCGACAAGCAAGACGGCGCGCGGAAGCCAGTGGGGCCCTTGTCTTGGGGCTCCACCCATTGAGCGTTTTATTCTTCAATGAAGTTCTTCTGTTCTGTTCTGTACACCTTCTGTTTCAATGATAATGGCAAGCTTCCAGTCAGGAGCTGGCAATGTCTGCCGTATGCGATCCAACCCATTTTTATTCTTCTATGAATTTCCTTCTCATGATCAGGGTTCCCTGTGGTTAATTGACCTAGGTAAACGTACTCCTTCACACACTTTAGAGGCTCACTGGTGATCCTGCAGTCTTGTTCCCTTGCCCGGCTATTGATCATTACCTTTGTTTTCTGCATATTAATCTTCAACCCGACTCTTACACTTTCTCTGTTAAGGTTCTCAATCATTTGCTGTAACTCGTCTGCAGTGTTGCTGAACAGGACAATGTCATTTGCAAATCGAAGGTTGCTGAGATATTCGCCTTCAATCCTTACTTCTAAGCCTTCCCAGTTTAATAGCTTGAATAGTTATTCCAAGTAAGCAGTGAATAACATTGGAGAGATTGTGTCTCCTTGTCTGACAATTTTCTTTATAGGTATGTTCCTAGTTTTCTTGTGGAGAATTAAGGTAGCTGTGGAACCTCTGTAGATATTTTCCAAGGTATACATTCACGTAAGCCTCCTATACTCCTTCATTACGTAATGCCTCTACGGCTGCTGGTATCTCTACTGAATCAAATGCCTTTTCGTAATCTATAAAAGCCATAGAGAGAGGTTGATTGTACTCTGCGGATTTCTTGATAACCTTATTAATGACATGGATGTGATTCATTGCAGAGTATCCCTTCCTGAAGCCAGACTGTTCCCTTGGTTGATTCAAGTCCAGAGTAGCCCTTATTCTATTGGAGATTATTTTGGTAAATGTTTTATATAATACTGGGAGTAAGCTATTGGGCCTATAGTTTTTCAATTCTTAAACGTCTCCCTTTTTGTTGATTAG